>NW_027010601.1:0-30272 GCF_036934945.1 Oncorhynchus masou masou | reverse complement strand
TATAGTTAATCTGGTCAGGGTAATGTTATGTATTTATAGTCCATCTGGTCAGGGTAACGTTATGTATTTATAGTGCATCTGGTCAGGGTAATGTTATGTATTTATAGTCCATCTGGTCAGGGTAAACTAAATTGGTAACATATAACTATCACTATCACTATAACTATCACTATCACTATAACTATCACTACACCTATCACTATAACTATCACTATAACTATCACTATAACTATCACCATAACTATCACTATAACTATCACTATAACTATAACTATCACCATAACTATCACCATAACTATCACTATAACTATCACTACAACTATCACTATAACTATCACTATAACTACCACTATAACTATCACCATAACTAGCACTATAACTATCACTATAACTATCACTATAACTATAACTATCACCATAACTATCACCATAACTATCACCATAACTATCACTATAACTATCACTATAACTATCACTATAACTATCACTATAACTATAACTATCACCATAACTATCACCATAACTATCACTATAACGATCACTGCAACTATCACTATCCAACTAAATTCTCACCTGCAGGTTGGTTCTCGACAACGCAACAACAATAAGAAATAATACAAGATAACAATACCAACGTAAAGTAAATGTCCCAGTGGAATAAACATTTTAGCATCAGTATAATACAGGAATTCATAGTATAATATTTATGTGTGTTATTGGGGAAGGGGGGCGATTGGGGGGCTCATGTTTAAATTGATCAGTATTTTGTAATCAATTTCTCCATTTATAGTCCATTTATTTAGTCAATTTGTTGTATTCCAACTTGGCTGGCTTGGCCTAGACCTTTTCAACACATCATGATTACCTGTAATGAATCACTTAACACAATAGTGATGTCATAGACTGTAAGTTAGTGTTTAATCAGGCCTACACGAACAAGCATACATCAAGCTCCTGTAAGTTAGTGTTTAATCAGGCCTACACGAACAAGCATACATCAAGCTCCTGTAAGTTAGTGTTTAATCAGGCCTACACGAACAAGCATGCATCAAGCTCCTGTAAGTTAGTGTTTAATCAGGCCTACACAAACAAGCATGCATCAAGCTCCTGTAAGTTAGTGTTTAATCAGGCCTACAGGAACAAGCATACATCAAGCTCCTGTAAGTTAGTGTTTAATCAGGCCTACACGAACAAGCATAAATCAAGCTCCTGTAAGTTAGTGTTTAATCAGGCCTACACAAACAAGCATAAATCAAGCTCCTGTAAGTTAGTGTTTAATCAGGCCTACACAAACAAGCATACATCAAGCTCCTGTAAGTTAGTGTTTAATCAGGCCTACACAAACAAGCATAAATCAAGCTCCTGTAAGTTAGTGTTTAATCAGGCCTACACGAACAAGCATACATCAAGCCCCTGTAAGTTAGTGTTTAATCAGGCCTACACAAACAAGCATAAATCAAGCTCCTGTAAGTTAGTGTTTAATCAGGCCTACACGAACAAGCATACATCAAGCTCCTGTAAGTTAGTGTTTAATCAGGCCTACACAAACAAGCATAAATCAAGCTCCTGTAAGTTAGTGTTTATTCAGGCCTACACGAACAAGCATGCATCAAGCTCCTGTAAGTTAGTGTTTAATCAGGCCTACACGAACAAGCATGCATCAAGCTCCTGTAAGTTAGTGTTTAATCAGGCCTACACGAACAAGCATACATCAAGCTCCTGTAAGTTAGTGTTTAATCAGGCCTACACAAACAAGCATGCATCAAGCTCCTGTAAGTTAGTGTTTAATCAGGCCTACACGAACAAGCATGCATCAAGCTCCTGTAAGTTAGTGTTTAATCAGGCCTACACGAACAAGCATGCATCAAGCACCGCCCTGTGAGTTCTATCAGTCTATCCGTTATTGTCTCTGTGTCTGGGTAGAGGAAATCCCCGTTAGTGTTTAATCAGGCCTACACGAACAAGCATGCATCAAGCACCGCCCTGTGAGTTCTATCAGTCTATCCGTTATTGTCTGTCTGGGTAGAGGAAATCCCCGTTAGTCTAAATATAATTCACATGAACAAGTGGAAGGTTGCTGCAGTTTGACAGGGTTTTCAGCCACATCAAAGGCCAGGAGTTTTTCAATAGTGTTTTTTTTAACCTTTATTTAACTAGGCAAGTCAATTTACAATGACCGGCAAAAACCCGGACGACGCTGGGCCAATTGTGTGCCGCCCAATCACGGCCGGTTGTGACACAGCCTGGAATCGAATCAGGGTGTATGTCGTGACGCCTCTAGCACTGAGACGCAGCGCCTTAGACAGCTGTGCCACTCCCATCACAGCCCATATAAAACACTTTTACAAGTGATTAATGCTGTCATACCCTATAGGGTCCAGAGTTCTAGGGCCCAGAGTTTTATCTGGTTAGGTGACCAGATTAGAAAGAACTCTGGGCACCAGGGGGGATAAAAATGTTGCAGTTGTTTTAAGATTTATTAGTCGTATCTACAGGATACACATGGTATAAACTGTCCAACAAAATGCTTCCTGCAGGTTCCTTCTCCACAATCAAACAACAATACGAAATAAGATATGAACAGAAACACAGTTATCGTCAGGCGTGTGGATGATCAGGGCTCTATTATTCAGGAACGTTTCTCGGGCTACTTTGATGTGTCAAGTGGGAAAGATGGTGTAGTCGGTCTTTGACTTGGTCAATTCTGAGATGTCTGAGTACAACTTCATGGAGAAACTTGGAGCCCAAATCTAACATATGTGTTTCCAGCTAAGACCCCTCATGTTCCCTGATTAAGAGGTGATGACCCCTCCACTACCAGTGTCAACTCTATCCTAGCGTGAACTGAAGCACATGAGAACCACATGAGAAAAACCACATGAGAAATACCACGAGAAACACCACATGAGAAACACCACATGAGAAACACCACATGAGAAATACCACATGAGAAACACCACATGAGAAACACCACATGAGAAGTACCACATGAGAAACACCACATGAGAAGTACCACATGAGAAACACCACATGAGAAACACCACATGAGAAACACCACATGAGAAATACCACATGAGAAACACCACATGAGAAACACCACATGAGAAACACCACATGAGAAACACCACATGAGAAACACCACATGAGAAACACCACATGAGAAACACCACATGAGAAGCACCACATGAGAAACACCACATGAGAAGTAACACATGAGTTCCACATGAGAACCACATGAGAAACACCACGTGAGAACCACATGAGAACCACCACATGAGAACCATATGAGAACCAAATAAGAACCACAAGAGAACCACCACATGAGAAGTACCACATGAGAACCACATGAGTATCACATGAGAACCACATGATAAACACCACATGAGAAGTACCACATGAGTTCCACATGAGAACCACATGAGAACCACATGATAACCACATGATACACACCACATGAGAACCACATGAGAACCACATGATACACACCACATGAGAACCACATGAGAAGTACCACATGAGAACCACATGAGTATCACATGAGAACCACATGAGTATCACATGAGAACCACATGATAAACACCACATGAGAACCACATGAGAACCACATGAGAAGTACCACATGAGATCCACATGATAAGTACCACATGAGAACCACATGATAACCAAATAAGAACCACATGAGAACCACCACATGAGAAGTACCACATGAGAATTTGTGCGAAACACATACTATGTGAAATCATTTCAAATACTTCCAGGCAGGCTAAATAACACTCTCAAAGTATTTGCAAGGTTTAAAATTGTATTTATACACAGTCCTGGTAACTTCACACATGGGAGAGAGGGAGGGGAGGGAGGGAGGGAGGGAGGGAGGGAGGGGGAGGGAGGGAGGGGAGAGGAGGGAGGGGGAGGGAGAGGAGGGAGGGGAGGGAGGGAGGGGAGAGCAGGGATGAGGATGGAGGGAGGGTAGAGGAGAGGAAAGGAGGGGAGCAGAGAGGAGAGAGGAGAGGGAACAGAGAGAGGGAAATGAGGGGAGCAGAGATGGGAATATCAAGGTGTAGTGTGTAGAGAGTAGGGTAGGGCCGGACTGGGGACATGGGGCCAGATATTAACAGAGAGCAGGGTAGGATAGGACTGGGGACATGGGGCCCAGATATTAACAGAGAGCAGGGTAGGATAGGACTGGGGACATAGGACCAGATATTAACAGAGAGCAGGGTAGGATAGGACTGGGGACATAGGACCAGATATTAACAGAGAGCAGGGTAGGATAGGACTGGGGACATAGGACCAGATATTAACAGAGAGCAGGGTAGAATAGGACTGGGGACATGGGGCCAGGTATTAACAGAGAGCAGGGTAGGATAGGACTGGGGACATAGGACCAGATATTAACAGAGAGCAGGGTAGGATAGGACTGGGGACATAGGGACAGATATTAACAGAGAGCAGGGTAGAATAGGACTGGGGACATAGGACCAGATATTAACAGAGAGCAGGGTAGAATAGGACTGGGGACATAGGGCCAGATATTAACAGAGAGCAGGGTAGGATAGGACTGGGGACATAGGGCCAGATATTAACAGAGAGCAGGGTAGGATAGGACTGGGGACATGGGACCAGATATTAACAGAGAGCAGGGTAGGATAGGACTGGGGACATGGGGCCAGATATTAACAGAGAGCAGGGTAGAATAGGACTGGGGACATGGGACCAGATATTAACAGAGAGCAGGGTAGAATAGGACTGGGGACATAGGACCAGATATTAACAGAGAGCAGGGTAGGATAGGACTGGGGACATGGGACCAGATATTAACAGAGAGCAGGGTAGAATAGGACTGGGGACATAGGGATATTAACAGAGAGCAGGGTAGGATAGGAGATAGGGCCAGATATAACAGAGAGCTGGGTAGGATAGGACTGGGGACATAGGGCCAGATATTAACAGAGAGCTGGGTAGGGGACTGGGGACATAGGGCCAGATAGGGTAGGATAGGACTGGGACATATGACAGATAATAACAGAGAGCAGGGTAGGATAGGACTGGGGACATAGGACCAGATATTAACAGAGAGCAGGGTAGGATAGGACTGGGGACATGGGACCAGATATTAACAGAGAGCAGGGTAGGATAGGACTGGGGACATAGGACCAGATATTAACAGAGAGCAGGGTAGATTAGGACTGGGGACATAGGGCCAGATAACAGAGAGCAGGGTAGGATAGGACTGGGGACATAGGACCAGATATTAACAGAGAGCAGGGTAGGATAGGACTGGGGACATGGGACCAGATATTAACAGAGAGCAGGGTAGGATAGGACTGGGGACATGGGACCAGATATTAACAGAGAACAGGGTAGAATAGGACTGGGGGACATAGGACCAGATATTAACAGAGAGCAGGGTAGGATAGGACTGGGGACATAGGACCAGGTATTAACAGAGAGCAGGGTAGAATAGGACTGGGACATGGGACCAGATATTAACAGAGAGCAGGGTAGAATAGGACTGGGGACATGGGACCAGATATTAACAGAGAGCAGGGTAGGATAGGAATGGGGACATAGGACCAGATATTAACAGACAGCAGGTAGGATAGGACTGGGGACATGGGACCAGATATTAACAGAGAGCAGGGTAGTATAGGACTGGGGACTTTCAGCTTTGTCTCAGGATGGTAAGTTGGTGGTTGAAGATATCCCTCCAGTGGTGTGGGCTGGCTGTGCTTTGGCAAAGTGGGGTGGGGTTATATCCTTCTCCCTGTTTGGCCCTGTCCGGGGGTGTCCTGGGTGGGGCCACAGTGTCTCCTGACCTCCTGTCTCAGCCTCCAGTATTTATGCTGCAGTAGTTATGTCGTCGGGGCTGGGGTCAGTTTGTTATATCTGGAGTACTTCTCCTGTCCAATTCGGTGTCCTGTGTGAATCTAAGTGTGCGTTCTCTAATTCTCTCCTTCTCTCTCTCGGAGGACCTGAGCCCTAGACCATGCCCCAGGACTACCTGACATGATGACTCCTGCTGTCCCCAGTCCACCTGACGGTGCTGCTGCTCCAGTTCAACTGACCTGAGCCCTAGGACCATGCCCCAGGACTACTTGACATGATGACTTGCTGTCCCCAGTCCACCTGGTCGTGCTGCTGCTCCAGTTTCAACTGTTCTGCCTTATTATTATTCGAATATGCTGGTCATTTATGAACATTTGAACATCTTGGCCATGTTCTGTTATAATCTCTACCCGGCACAGCCAGAAGAGGACTGGCCACCCCACATAGCCTGGTTCCTCTCTAGGTTTCTTCCTAGGTTTTGGCTTTTCTAGGGAGTTTTCCTAGCCACCGTGTTTCTTCTACACCTGCATTTGCTTGCTGTTTGGGGTTTTAGGCTGGTTTCTGTACAGCACTTTGAGATATCAGCTGATGCAATGTACTGTATAAATAAATTTGATTTGATTTTGATTTGATTTGGGGACATGGGACCAGATATTAACAGAGAGCAGGGTAGAATAGGACTGGGGACATAGGACCCAGATATTAACAGAGAGCAGGGTAGGATAGGGACTGGGGACATGGGACCAGATATTAACAGAGAGCAGGGTAGAATAGGACTGGGGACATAGGTACAGATATTAACAGAGAGCAGGGTAGAATAGGACTGGGGACATAGGGCCAGATATTAACAGAGAGCAGGGTAGGATAGGACTGGGGACATAGGACCAGATATTAACAGAGAGCAGGGTAGGATAGGACTGGGGACATAGGACCAGATATTAACAGAGAGCAGGGTAGAATAGGACTGGGGACATAGGACCAGATATTAACAGAGAGCAGGGTAGAATAGGACTGGGGACAGCAGGACCAGATATTAACAGAGAGCAGGGTAGAATAGGACTGGGGACATAGGGCCAGATAATAACAGAGAGCAGGGTAGAATAGGACTGGGGACATAGGGCCAGATATTAACAGAGAGCAGGGTAGGATAGGACTGGGGACATAGGACCAGATATTAACAGAGAGCAGGGTAGATAGGGACTGGGGTCATGGGACCAGATATTAACAGAGAGCAGGGTAGGATAGGACTGGGGACATAGGACCAGATATTAACAGAACAGGGTAGATTAGGACTGGGGACATAGGGCCAGATAATAACAGAGAGCAGGGGTGATAGGACTGGGGACATAGGACCAGATATTAACAGAAGGCAGGGTAGGATAGGACTGGGGACATGGGACCAGATATTAACAGAGAGCAGGGTAGATAGGACTGGGGACATGGGGGACCAGATATTAACAGAGAACAGGGCAGAATAGGACTGGGACATAGGACCAGATATTAACAGAGAGCAGGGTAGGATAGGACTGGGGACATGGACCAGATATTAACAGAGAGCAGGGTAGAATGGGACTGGGGACATGGGACCAGATATTAACAGAGAGCAGGGTAGAATAGGACTGGGGACATGGGACCAGATATTAACAGAGAGCAGGGTAGAATAGGACTGGGGACATGGGACCAGATATTAACAGAGAGCAGGGTAGAGAATAGGACTGGGGACATGGGACCAGATATTAACAGAGAGCAGGGTAGAATAGGGACTGGGACATAGGGCCAGATATTAACAGAGAGCAAGGTAGGATAGGAATGGGGACATAGGACCAGATATTAACAGACAGCAGGGTAGGATAGGACTGGGGACATGGGACCAGATATTAACAGAGAGCAGGGTAAGGATAGGACTGGGGACTTTCAGCTTTGTCTCAGGATGGTAAGTTGGTGGTTGAAGATATCCCTCCAGTGGTGTGGGGGCTGTGCTTTGGCAAAGTGGGTGGGGTTATATCCTTCTGTTTGGCCTGTCCGGGTGTCCGGGGTGGGGCCACAGTGTCTCCTGACCCCTCCTGTCTCAGCCTCCAGTATTTATGCTGCAGTAGTTTTGTGTCGGGGGGTTGTGGGGTCAGTTTGTTATATCTGGAGTACTTCTCCTGTCCAATTCGGTGTCCTGTGTGAATCTAAGTGTGCGTTCTCTAATTCTCTCCTTCTCTCTCTCGGAGGACCTGAGCCCTAGGACCATGCCCCCAGGACTACCTGACATGATGACTCCTTGCTGTCCCCAGTCACCCTGGAAGCGTGTGCTGCTGCTCCAGTTTCAAACTGACCTGAGCCCTAGGACCATGCCCCAGACTACTTGACATGATGACCTGCTGTCCCCCAGTCCACCTGGCCGGTGCTGCTGCTCCAGTTTCAACTGTTCTGCCTTATTATTATTCCGACCATGCTGGTCATTTATGAACATTTGAACATCTTGGCCATGTTCTGTTATAATCTCTACCCGGCACAGCCAGAAGAGGACTGGCCACCCATAGCCTATGGTTTCTCTAGGTTTCTTCCTAGGTTTTGGCTTTTCTAGGAGTTTTCCTAGCCACCGTGCTTCTACACCTGCATTGCTTGCTGTTTGGGGTTTTAGGCTGGGTTTCTGTGCAGCACTTTTGAGATATCAGCTGATGTACGAAGGGCCATATAAATAAATTTGATTTGATTTTGATTTGATTTGGGACATGGGGACCAGATATTAACAGAGAGCAGGGTAGAATAGGACTGGGGACATAGGGCCAGATATTAACAGAGAGCAGGGTAGAATAGGACTGGGGACATGGGACCAGATATTAACAGAGAGCAGGGTAGGGATAGGACTGGGGACATAGGGCCAGATAATAACAGAGAGCAGGGTAGAATAGACTGGGGACATAGGGCCAGATATTAACAGAGAGCAGGGTAGGATAGGGACTGGGGGCATAGGGTCAGATATTAACAGAGAGCTGGGTAGAATAGGACTGGGGACATAGGACCAGATATTAACAGAGAGCAGGGTAGGATAGGACTAGGGACATGGGACCAGATATTAACAGAGAGCAGGGTAGATAGACTGGGGACATGGGACCAGATATTAACAGAGAGCAGGGTAGGATAGGACTGGGGACATGGGACCAGATATTAACAGAGAGCAGGGTAGATTAGGACTGGGGACATAGGGCCAGATATTAACAGAGAGCAGGGTAGAATAGGACTGGGGACATAGGACCAGATAATAACAGAGAGCAGGGTAGGATAGGACTGGGGACATAGGACCAGATATTAACAGAGAGCAGGGTAGGATAGGACTGGGGACATGGGACCAGATATTAACAGAGAGCAGGGTAGGATAGGACTGGGGACATGGGACCAGATATTAACAGAGAACAGGGTAGAATAGGACTGGGGACATAGGACCAGATATTAACAGAGAGCAGGGTAGGATAGGACTGGGGACATAGGACCAGATATTAACAGAGAGCAGGGTAGGATAGGACTGGGGACATGGGACCAGATATTAACAGAGAGCAGGGTAGAATAGGACTGGGGACATGGGGCCAGATATTAACAGAGAGCAGGGTAGAATAGGACTGGGGACATAGGACCAGATATTAACAGAGAGCAGGGTAGAATAGGACTGGGGACATGGGACCAGATATTAACAGAGAGCAGGGTAGAATATGACTGGGGACATAGGGCCAGATATTAACAGAGAGCAGGGTAGGATAGAAATGGGGACATAGGACCAGATATTAACAGACAGCAGGGTAGGATAGGACTGGGGACATGGGACCAGATATTAACAGAGAGCAGGGTAGGATAGGACTGGTGACTTTCAGCTTTGTCTCAGGATGGTAAGTTGGTGGTTGAAGATATCCCTCCAGTGGTGTGGGGGCTGTGCTTTGGCAAAGTGGGTGGGGTTATATCCTTCCTGTTTGGCCCTGTCCGGGGTGTCCTCGGGTGGGGCCACAGTGTCTCCTGACCCCTCCTGTCTCAGCCTCCAGTATTTATGCTGCAGTAGTTTATGTGTCGGGGGCTGGGGTCAGTTTGTTATATCTGGAGTACTTCTCCTGTCCAATTCGGTGTCCTGTGTGAATCTAAGTGTGCGTTCTCTAATTCTCTCCTTCTCTCTCTCGGAGGACCTGAGCCCTAGGACCATGCCCCAGGACTACCTGACATGATGACTCCTTGCTGTCCCCAGTCCACCTGGCCGTGCTGCTGCTCCAGTTTCAACTGACCTGAGTCCCTAGGACCATGCCCCAGGACTACTTGACATGATGACTCCTTGCTGTCCCCAGTCCACCTGGCCGTGCTGCTGCTCCAGTTTCAACTGTTCTGCCTTATTATTATTCGACCATGCTGGTCATTTATGAACATTTGAACATCTTGGCCATGTTCTGTTATAATCTCTACCCGGCACAGCCAGAAGAGGACTGGCCACCCCACATAGCCTGGTTCCTCTCTAGGTTTCTTCCTAGGTTTTGGCTTTTCTAGGGAGTTTTTCCTAGCCACCGTGCTTCTACACCTGCATTGCTTGCTGTTTGGGGTTTTAGGCTGGGTTTCTGTACAGCACTTTGAGATATCAGCTGATGTACGAAGGGCTATATAAATAAATTTGATTTGATTTTGATTTGATTTGGGACATGGGCATAGGGCCAGATAATAACAGAGAGCAGGGTAGGATAGGACTGGGGACATGGGACCAGATATTAACAGAGAGCAGGGTAGAATAGGACTGGGGACATGGGACCAGATATTAACAGAGAGCAGGGTAGAATAGGACTGGGGAAATAGGGCCAGATATTAACAGAGAGCAGGGTAGAATAGGACTGGGGACATAGGACCAGATAATAACAGAGAGCAGGGTAGAATAGGACTGGGGACATGGGACCAGATAATAACAGAGAGCAGGGTAGATTAGGACTGGGGACATGGGACCAGATAATAACAGAGAGCAGGGTAGAAAAGGACTGGGGACATGGGACCAGATATTAACAGAGAGCAGGGTAGAATAGGACTGGGGACATGGGACCAGATAATAACAGAGAGCAGGGTAGAATAGGACTGGGGACATGGGACCAGATAATAACAGAGAGCAGGGTAGAATAGGACTGGGGACATGGGACCAGATAATAACAGAGAGCAGGGTAGAATAGGACTGGGGACATGGGACCAGATAATAACAGAGAGCAGGGTAGAATAGGACTGGGGACATAGGGCCAGATATTAACAGAGAGCAGGGTAGGATAGGACTGGGGACATAGGACCAGATATTAACAGAGAGCAGGGTAGGATAGGACTGGGGACATAGGGCCAGATATTAACAGAGAGCAGGGTAGAATAGGACTGTGGACATAGGGCCAGATAATAACAGAGAGCAGGGTAGGATAGGACTGGGGACATGGGACCAGATATTAACAGAGAGCAGGGTAGGATAGGACTGGGGACATGGGACCAGATATTAACAGAGAGCTGGGTAGAATTGGACTGGGGACATAGGGACAGATAATAACAGAGAGCAGGGTAGAATAGGACTGGGGACATAGGGCCAGATATTAACAGAGGGCAGGGTAGAATAGGACTGGGGACATAGGACCAGATATTAACAGAGAGCAGGGTAGGATAGGACTGGGGACATGGGACCAGATATTAACAGAGAGCAGGGTAGGATAGGACTGGGGACATGGGACCAGATATTAACAGAGAGCTGGGTAGTGATAGGACTGGGGACATGGGACCAGATATTAACAGAGAGCAGGGTAGGATAGGACTGGGGACATGGGACCAGATATTAACAGAGAGCAGGGTAGGATAGGACTGGGGACATGGGACCAGATATTAACAGAGAGCTGGGTAGAATTGGACTGGGGACATAGGGACAGATAATAACAGAAAGCAGGGTAGAATAGGACTGGGGACATAGGGCCAGATATTAACAGAGGGCAGGGTAGAATAGGACTGGGGACATAGGACCAGATATTAACAGAGAGCAGGGTAGGATAGGACTGGGGACATGGGACCAGATATTAACAGAGAGCAGGGTAGAATAGGACTGGGGACATAGGACCAGATATTAACAGAGAGCAGGGTAGAATAGGACTGGGGACATAGGGCCAGATAATAACAGAGAGCTGGGTAGAATAGGACTGGGGACATAGGGCCAGATAATAACAGAGAGCAGGGGTAGGGACTGGGGACATGGGACCAGATATTAACAGAGAGCAGGGTAGATAGACTGGGACATGGGACCAGATATTAACAGAGAGCTGGGTAGAATTGGACTGGGGACATAGGGACAGATAATAACAGAGAGCAGGGTAGAATAGGACTGGGGACATAGGGCCAGATATTAACAGAGGGCAGGGTAGAATAGGACTGGGGACATAGGACCAGATATTAACAGAGAGCAGGGTAGGATAGGACTGGGGACATGGGACCAGATATTAACAGAGAGCAGGGTAGGATAGGACTGGGGACATGGGACCAGATATTAACAGAGAGCTGGGTAGGATAGGACTGGGGACATGGGACCAGATATTAGGGTAGGATAGGACTGGGGACATGGGACCAGATATTAACAGAGAGCAGGGTAGGATAGGACTGGGGACATGGGACCAGATATTAACAGAGAGCTGGGTAGAATTGGACTGGGGACATAGGGACAGATAATAACAGAAAGCAGGGTAGAATAGACTGGGGACATAGGGCCAGATATTAACAGAGGGCAGGGTAGAATAGGACTGGGGACATAGGACCAGATATTAACAGAGAGCAGGGTAGGATAGGACTGGGGACATGGGACCAGATATTAACAGAGAGCAGGGTAGAATAGGACTGGGGACATAGGGACCAGATATTAACAGAGAGCAGGGTAGAATAGGACTGGGGACATAGGGCCAGATAATAACAGAGAGCTGGGTAGAATAGGACTGGGGACATAGGGCCAGATAATAACAGAGAGCAGGGTAGATAGGACTGGGGACATGGGACCAGATATTAACAGAGAGCAGGGTAGGATAGGACTGGGGACATATGACCAGATATTAACAGAGAGCAGGGTAGGATAGGACTGGGACATGGGACCAGATATTAACAGAGAGCAGGGTAGAATAGGACTGGGGACATAGGGCCAGATATTAACAGAGAGCAGGGTAGAATAGGACTGGGGACATGGGACCAGATATTAACAGAGAGCTGGGTAGAATAGGACTGGGGACATGGGACCAGATATTAACAGAGAGCAGGGTAGGATAGGACTGGGGACATAGGACCAGATATTAACAGAGAGCTGGGTAGAATAGGACATGGGAAAATAGGACCAGATATTAACAGAGAGCAGGGTAGAATAGGACTGGGGACATAGGACCAGATATTAACAGAGAGCAGGGAGGATAGGACTGGGGACATAGGGCCAGATATTAACAGAGAGCTGGGTAGGATAGGACTGGGGACATAGGACCAGATATTAACAGAGAGCAGGGTAGAATAGGACTGGGGACATGGGGCCAGATATTAACAGAGAGCAGGGTAGAATAGGACTGGGGACATAGGGACAGATATTAACAGAAAGCTGGGTAGGATAGGACTGGGGACATAGGACCAGATATTAACAGAGAGCAGGGTAGAAGGGACTGGGGACATAGGACCAGATATTAACAGAGAGCAGGGTAGGATAGGACTGGGGACATAGGGACAGATATTAACAGAAAGCTGGGTAGGATAGGACTGGGACATAGGACCAGATATTAACAGAGAGCTGGGTAGGATAGACAGGGACATAGGACCAGATATTAACAGAGAGCAGGGGTAGAATAGGACTGGGGACATAGGACCAGATATTAACAGAGAGCAGGCAGAACAGGACTGGGGACATAGGACCAGATATTAACAGAGAGCAGGGTAGGATAGGACTGGGGACATAGGACCAGATAATAACAGAGAGCAGGGTAGAATAGGACTGGGGACATGGGACCAGATATTAACAGAGAGCAGGGTAGAATAGGACTGGGGACATGGGTCCAGATATTAACAGAGAGCAGGGTAGAATAAGACTGGGGACATGGGACCAGATATTAACAGAGCAGGGTAGGATAGGACTGGGGACATAGGGGCCAGATATTAACAGAGAGCTGGGTAGAATAGACTGGGGACATAGGGCCAGATATTAACAGAGAGCAGGGTAGAATAGGACTGGGGACATAGGGCCAGATATTAACAGAGAGCTGGGTAGAATTGGACTGGGACATAGGGACAGATAATAACAGAGAGCAGGGTAGAATAGGACTGGGGACATAGGGCCAGATATTAACAGAGGGCAGGGTAGAATAGGACTGGGGACATAGGACCAGATATTAACAGAGAGCAGGGGTAGGATAGGACTGGGGACATGGGACCAGATATTAACAGAGAGCAGGGTAGAATAGGACTGGGGACATAGGACCAGATATTAACAGAGAGCAGGGTAGAATAGGACTGGGGACATAGACCAGATATTAACAGAGAGCAGGGTAGAATAGGACTGGGGACATAGGGCCAGATAATAACAGAGTCTGGGTAGAATAGGACTGGGGACATAGGGCCAGATAATAAGCAGGGTAGGATAGGACTGGGGACATGGGACCAGATATTAACAGAGAGCAGGGTAGGATAGGGACTGGGGATATATGACCAGATATTAACAGAGAGCAGGGTAGATAGGACTGGGGACATGGGACCAGATATTAACAGAGAGCAGGGTAGAATAGGACTGGGGACATAGGACCAGATATTAACAGAGAGCAGGGTAGAATAGACTGGGGACATGGGACCAGATAAACAGGAGCTGGGTAGAATAGGACTGGGGACAGGACCAGATATTAACAGAGAGCAGGGTAGATAGGACTGGGGACACAGACCAGATATTAACAGAGAGCTGGGTAGAATAGACATGGGAAAATAGGACCAGATATTAACAGAGAGCAGGGTAGAATAGACTGGGACATAGGACCAGATATTAATAGAGAGCAGGGGAGGATAGGACTGGGGACATAGGGCCAGATATTAACAGAGAGCTGGGTAGGATAGGACTGGGGACATAGGACCAGATATTAACAGAGAGCAGGGTAGAATAGGACTGGGGACATGGGGCCAGATAAATAGAGAGCAGGGTAGAATAGGACTGGGGACATAGGGACAGATATTAACAGAAAGCTGGGTAGGATAGGACTGGGGACATAGGACCAGATATTAACAGAGCAGGGTAGAATAGGACTGGGGACATAGGACCAGATATTAACAGAGAGCAGGGTAGGATAGGACTGGGGACATAGGGACAGATATTAACAGAAAGCTGGGTAGGATAGGACTGGGGACATAGGACCAGATATTAACAGAGAGCTGGGTAGGATAGGACTGGGGACATAGGACCAGATATTAACAGAGAGCAGGGTAGGAATAGGACTGGGGACATAGGACCAGATATTAACAGAGAGCAGGGTAGAATAGGACTGGGGACATAGGACCAGATATTAACAGAGAGCAGGGTAGGATAGGACTGGGGACATAGGACCAGATAATAACAGAGAGCAGGGTAGAATAGGACTGGGGACATGGGACCAGATATTAACAGAGAGCAGGGTAGAATAGGACTGGGGACATGGGTCCAGATATTAACAGAGAGCAGGGTAGAATAAGACTGGGGACATGGGACCAGATATTAACAGAGAGCAGGGGTAGGATAGGACTGGGGACATAGGGCCAGATATTAACAGAGAGCTGGGTAGAATAGGACTGGGGACATAGGGCCAGATATTAACAGAGAGCAGGGTAGAATAGACTGGGGACATAGGGCCAGATATTAACAGAGAGCTGGGTAGAATTGGACTGGGGACATAGGAGCCAGATAATAACAGAGAGCAGGGTAGAATAGGACTGGGGACATAGGGCCAGATATTAACAGAGGGCAGGGTAGAATAGACTGGGGACATAGGACCAGATATTAACAGAGAGGAGGGTAGGATAGGATGGGGACATGGGACCAGATATTAACAGAGAGCAGGGTAGAATAGGACTGGGGACATAGACCAGATATTAACAGAGAGCAGGGTAGAATAGGACTGGGGACATAGGGCCAGATAATAACAGAGAGCTGGGTAGAATAGGACTGGGGACATAGGCCAGATAATAACAGAGAGCAGTGGGTAGGATAGGACTGGGGGACATGGGACCAGATATTAACAGAGAGCAGGGTAGATAGGACTGGGGACATATGACCAGATATTAACAGAGCAGGGTAGATAGGACTGGGGACATGGGACCAGATATTAACAGAGAGCAGGGTAGAATAGGACTGGGGGACATAGGGCCAGATATTAACAGAGAGCAGGGTAGAATAGGACTGGGGACATGGGACCAGATATTAACAGAGAGCTGGGTAGAATAGGACTTGGGGACATGGGACCAGATATTAACAGAGAGCAGGGTAGGATAGGACTGGGGACATAGGACCAGATATTAACAGAGAGCTGGGTAGAATAGGACATGGGAAAATAGGACCAGATATTAACAGAGAGCAGGGTAGAATAGGACTGGGGACATAGGACCAGATATTAACAGAGAGCAGGGGAGGATAGACTGGGGACATAGGGCCAGATATTAACAGAGAGCTGGGTAGGATAGGGACTGGGGACATAGGGACAGATATTAACAGAGAGCTGGGTAGGATAGGACTGGGGACATAGGACCAGATATTAACAGAGAGCTGGGTAGGATAGGACTGGGGACATAGGACCAGATATTAACAGAGAGCAGGGTAGAATAGGACTGGGGACATAGGACCAGATATTAACAGAGAGCAGGGTAGAATAGGACTGGGGACATAGGACCAGATATTAACAGAGAGCAGGGTAGGATAGACTGGGGACATAGGACCAGATAATAACAGAGAGCAGGTAGAATAGGACTGGGGACATGGGACCAGATATTAACAGAGAGCAGGGTAGAATAGGACTGGGGACATGGGTCCAGATATTAACAGAGAGCAGGGTAGAATAGGACTGGGGACATGGGACCAGATATTAACAGAGAGCAGGTAGGATAGGACTGGGGACATAGGGCCAGATATTAACAGAGAGCTGGGTAGAATAGGACTGGGGACATAGGGCCAGATATTAACAGAGAGCAGGGTAGAATAGGACTGGGGACATAGGGCCAGATATTAACAGAGAGCAGGGTAGAATAGGACTGGGGACATAGGCCAGATATTAACAGAGAGCAGGGTAGATAGGACTGGGGACATAGGGCCAGATATTAACAGAGAGCAGGGTAGAATAGGACTGGGACATGGGACCAGATATTAACAGAGAGCTGGGTAGGATAGGACTGGGGACATAGGGCCAGATATTAACAGAGAGCAGGGTAGAATAGGACTGGGGACATAGGGCCAGATATTAACAGAGAGCAGGGTAGAATAGGACTGGGACATAGGGCCAGATATTAACAGAGAGCAGGGTAGAATAGGACTGGGGACATAGGGCCAGATATTAACAGAGAGCAGGGTAGAATAGGACTGGGGACATAGGGCCAGATATTAACAGAGAGCAGGGTAGAATAGACTTGGGACATAGGACCAGATATTAACAGAGAGCAGGGTAGGATAGGACTGGGGACATAGGACCAGATATTAACAGAGAGCAGGGTAGAATAGGACTGGGGACATAGGACCAGATAATACAGAGAGCAGGGTAGAATAGACTGGGGGACATAGGGCCAGATATTAACAGAGAGCTGGGTAGGATAGGACTGGGGACATAGGACCAGATATTAACAGAGAGCAGGGTAGGATAGGACTGGGGACATAGGACCAGATATTAACAGAGAGCTGGGTAGAATAGGACTGGGGACATGGGACCAGATATTAACAGAGAGCAGGGTAGAATATGACTAGGGACATGGGACCAGATATTAACAGAGAGCAGGGTAGGATAGGACTGGGGACATAGGACCAGATATTAACAGAGAGCTTGGTAGGATAGGACTGGGGACATAGGGCCAGATATTAACAGAGAGCAGGGTAGAATAGGACTGGGGACATAGGGCCAGATATTAACAGAGAGCAGGGTAGAATAGACTGGGGACATAGGACCAGATATTAACAGAGAGCAGGGGTAGGATAGGACTGGGACATAGGGCCAGATAATAACAGAGAGCTGGGTAGGATAGGACTGGGGACATAGGGCCAGATATTAACAGAGAGCAGGGTAGAATAGGACTGGGGACATAGGGCCAGATATTAACAGAGAGCAGGGTAGAATAGACTGGGGACATAGGACCAGATAATAACAGAGAGCAGGGTAGAATAGGACTGGGGACATAGGGCCAGATATTAACAGAGAGCTGGGTAGGATAGGACTGGGGACATAGGACCAGATATTAACAGAGAGCAGGGTAGGATAGACTGGGGACATAGGGCCAGATATTAACAGAGAGCTGGGTAGGATAGGACTGGGGGATAGGGCCAGATATTAACAGAGAGCAGGGTAGAATAGGACTGGGGACATAGGACCAGATATTAACAGAGAGCAGGGTAGGATAGGACTGGGGACATAGGACCAGATATTAACAGAGAGCAGGGTAGAATAGGACTTGGGACATAGGACCAGATATTAACAGAGAGCAGGGTAGGATAGGACTGGGGACATGGGACCAGGAATTAACAGAGAGCTGGGTAGAATAGGACTGGGGACATAGGACCAGATATTAACAGAGAGCAGGGTAGAATAGGACTGGGGACATGGGACCAGATATTAACAGAGACAGGGTAGATTAGGACTGGGGACATAGGGCCAGATATTAGACAGGGTAGAATAGACTGGGGACATAGGGGATATTAACAGAGAGCAGGGTAGGATAGGACTGGGGACATGGGACCAGATATTAACAGAGAGCAGGGTAGAATAGGACTGGGGACATAGGACCAGATATTAACAGAGAGCTGGGTAGGATAGACTGGGGACATAGGACCAGGAATTAACAGAGAGCTGGGCAGAATAGGACTGTGGACATGGGCCAGATATTAACAGAGAGCAGGGTAGAATAGACTGGGGACATAGGGCCAGATATTAACAGAGAGCAGGGTAGAATAGGACTGGGGACATAGGACCAGATATTAACAGAGAGCAGGGTAGAATAGGACTGGGGACATAGGACCAGGAATTAACAGAGAGCAGGGTAGAATAGGACTGGGGACATAGGACCAGATATTAACAGAGAGCAGGGTAGAATAGACTGGGGACATGGGACCAGATATTAACAGAGAGCAGGGTAGGATAGGACTGGGGACATAGGACCAGGAATTAACAGAGAGCAGGGTAGAATAGGACTGGGGACATGGGACCAGATATTAACAGAGTATAGGGTAGAATAGGACTGGGGACATAGAGCCAGATATTAACAGAGAGCAGGGTAGGATAGGACTGGGGACATAGGCCAGATATTAACAGAGAGCAGGGTAGAATAGGACTGGGGACATGGGACCAGATATTAACAGAGAGCAGGGTAGAATAGGACTGGGGACATAGGGCCAGATATTAACAGAGCAGGGTAGAATAGGACTGGGGACATAGGGCCAGATAATAACAGAGAGCAGGGTAGAATAGACTGGACATAGGGCAGATAATAACAGAGAGCAGGGTAGAATAGACTGGGGACATAGGACCAGATATTAACAGAGAGCAGGGTAGAATAGGACTGGGGACATAGGACCAGATATTAACAGAGAGCAGGGTAGAATAGACTGGGGACATAGGGCCAGATATTAACAGAGAGCAGGGTAGATAGGACTGGGGACATGGGGCCAGATATTAACAGAGAGCAGGGTAGAATAGACTGGGGACATGGGAATGATATTAACAGAGAGCAGGGTAGAATAGGACTGGGGGACATAGGGCCAGATATTAACAGAGAGCAGGGTAGAATAGGACTGGGGACATAGACAGGATATTAACAGAGAGCAGGGTAGAATAGGACTGGGGACATGGGACCAGATATTAACAGAGAGCAGGGTAGAATAGGACTGGGGACATGGGACCAGATATTAACAGAGAGCAGGGTAGAATAGGACTGGGGACATGGGACCAGATATTAACAGAGAGCAGGGTAGAATAGGACTGGGGACATAGGGCCAGGTATTAACAGAGAGCAGGGTAGAATAGGACTGGGGACATGGGGCCAGATATTAACAGAGAGCAGGGTAGGATAGGACTGGGGACATGGGACCAGATATTAACAGAGAGCAGGGTAGAATAGGACTGGGGACATAGGACCAGATATTAACAGAGAGCAGGGTAGATTAGGACTGGGGACATGGGACCAGATATTAACAGAGAGCAGGGTAGGATAGGACTGGGGACATAGGGCCAGATATTAACAGAGAGCAGGGTAGAATAGGACTGGGGACATAGGGCCAGATATTAACAGAGAGCAGGGTAGGATAGGACTGGGGACATAGGACCAGATATTAACAGAGAGCAGGGTAGGATAGGACTGGGGACATAGGACCAGATAATAACAGAGAGCTGGGTAGAATAGGACTGGGGACATAGGGCCAGATATTAACAGAGAGCTGGGTAGGATAGGACTGGGGACATAGGGCCAGATATTAACAGAGAGCAGGGTAGAATAGGACTGGGGACATAGGGCCAGATATTAACAGAGAGCAGGGTAGAATAGGACTGGGGACATAGGACCAGATAATAACAGAGAGCAGGGTAGAATAGGACTGGGGACATAGGGCCAGATATTAACAGAGAGCTGGGTAGGATAGGACTGGGGACATAGGACCAGATATTAACAGAGAGCAGGGTAGGATAGGACTGGGGACATAGGGCCAGATATTAACAGAGAGATGGGTAGGATAGGACTGGGGACATAGGGCCAGATATTAACAGAGAGCAGGGTAGAATAGGACTGGGGACATAGGACCAGATATTAACAGAGAGCAGGGTAGGATAGGACTGGGGACATAGGACCAGATATTAACAGAGAGCAGGGTAGAATAGACTTGGGACATAGACCAGATATTAACAGAGAGCAGGTAGATAGGACTGGGGACATGGGACCAGAATTAACAGAGAGCTGGGTAGAATTAGGACTGGGACATAGGACCAGATATTAACAGAGAGCAGGGTAGAATAGGACTGGGGACATGGGACCAGATTAACAGACAGCAGGTGGGTAGAATGGGACTGGGGGACATAGGCCAGATATTAACAGAGAGCAGGGTAGATTAGGACTGGGGACATAGGGCCAGATATTAACAGAAGCAGGGTAGAATAGGACTGGACATGGACCAGATATTAACAGAGAGCAGGGTAGGATAGGACTGGGGACATAGGACCAGATATTAACAGAAGAGCAGGGTAGGATAGGACTGGGGACATGGGACCAGATATTAACAGAGAGCTGGGTAGAATAGGACTGGGGACATGGGGGCCAGATATTAACAGAGAGCAGGGTAGAATAGGACCTTTGGGGACATAGGGCCAGATATTAACAGAGAGCAGGGTAGATAGGACTGGGGACATGGGACCAGATAAGAATAGAATATTAGGGTAGGATAGGACTGGGGGACATAAGGACCAGATATTAACAGAGAGCTGGGTAGAATGGGACTGGGGACAGGGACCAGATATTAACAATACTGGGTAGGATAGACTGGGGACATAGGACCAGATATTAACAGAGAGCAGGGTAGGATAGACTGGGGACATAGGGCCAGATATTAACAGAGAGCAGGGTAGAATAGGACTGGGGACATAGGGCCAGATATTAACAGAGAGCTGGGTAGGATAGGACTGGGACATAGGGCCAGATATTAACAGAGAGCAGGGTAGATGGACTGGGGACATAGGGCCAGATATTAACAGAGAGCAGGGTAGAATAGGACTGGGACATAGGACCAGATATTAACAGAGAGCAGGGGCAGATTAGGACTGGGGACATGGGACAGATATTAACAGAGAGCAGGGTAGAATAGGACTGGGGACATGGGACCAGATATTAACAGAAGCAGGGTAGGATAGGACTGGGGACATGGGCCAGATATTAACAGAGAGCAGGGTACTGGGATAGGACTGGGGACATGGGACCAGATAGCCAACAAGAGAGCAGGGTAGATTAGGACTGGGGACATGGGACCAGATATTAACAGAGAGCAGGGTAGAATAGGACTGGGGACATGGGACAGATTAACAGAGAGCAGGGTAGGATAGGACTGGGGACATAGGGCCAGATATTAACAGAGAGCAGGGTAGGATAGGACTGGGGACATGGGGCCCAGATAATAACAGGAATCTTGTTCTCTGGTCATCGAGTCCTTTAGGTGCCTCTTTGGCAAACTCAACGGGCTGTCATGTGCCTTTTACTGAGGAGTGGCTTCTATCTGGCCACTCTACCATGAGCCTGTTTGGTGGAGTGCTGCTGAGATGGTTGTCCTTCTGGAAGGTTCTCCCATCTTCACAGAGAACGCTGAAGCACTGTCAGAGTGACCATCGGGTTCTGGTCACCTCCCTGACCAAGGCCCTTCTCCCCGATTGCTCAGTTTGGCCGGGCGGCCAGCTCTTGGGAAAGTCTTGTGGTTCCAAATTTCTTCCATTTAGGAATGATGGAGGCCACTGTGTTCTTGGGGACCTTCAATGCTGTAGAAATGTTTTGGTACCCTTCCCCAGATCTGCGCCTTCAACACAATCCTGTCTCTAAATCCCACGGACAATTCCTTCACATCATGGCTTGGTTTTGCTCTGACATGCACCTGTCAACTGTGGGACCTTTATATAGACAGGTGTTTGCCTTTCCAAATCATGTCAAAATTGAATTTACCACAGGTGGACCCCAATCAAGTTGTAGAAACATCTCAAGGATGATCAATGGAAACAGGATGCACCTGAGCTCAATTTCTAGTCTCATAGCAAATGGACTTTGCCCTTTGTAAAATAGCCGTATTTTTGTGTGTTTTTACTGTTTTTGCTTTCTCATTATTTAATATTGTGTCGATGGATGAGGAAATGTTTTTATTCAACCCATTTTAGAATAAGGATGTAACGTAACAGAAATGTGGAAAAGGGAAGGGGTCTGAATACTTTCTGAATGCACCGTAGTCCCATACATACAGTCCTTCTGTTGTAATTAGTGAGGTTTTATAACAAGGAAAGAAGAGCAAGAAATAAAGGAATTTTATTTGTATTTATTTAACAGGACAAGAAAGGAAAATATAGAAAGGAAAGGAAAGGAGAGGGAGAGGAAAGGAAAGGAGGGGAAAAGGAAAGGAAAGGAAAGGAGAGAAAAGGAAGAGGAGAGGAAATGAGAAGAAATGAAAGGAAAGGAGAGGGAAAGGAGAGGAGGGGAAGGAAAGAGAAAGGGACATTTAGGAGGAAAGGAAGGAGAGGAAAGGGAAGGAAGGGGAAAGGAAAAGAAGGAGAGAAAGGAGAAGGAGAGGGAAGAAGAGGAAAGGAAGGGAGAGGAAAGGAGAGAGGAAGGAGGGAAAGGAAAGGAGGGAAAGGAAAGGAAATGAGAGGAAGGAAAGGAGAGGAAAGGAAAGGAAAGGAAAGGAGGGGAAAATGGGGAAAGGAAATGAGAGGAAAGAAAAGGAGAGGAAAGGAAAGGAGGGGAAAGGAAAGGAAGTGGAGAGGAAAGGAAAGGAGAGGAATGGAGAGGAAAGAAAGGAGAGGAAAGGAAAGGAGAGGAAAGGAGAGGAGTGGAAGAGAGAGGAGAGGGAGAGAAAGGAGAGGGAAGGAGAGGAGAGGAAAGGAGGAAAGGAGAGGAAGGGAAAGGAAAGGAGAGGAAAAGAACGAAAGGAAAAGAGGAAAGGTAAGGAAAGGAGAGGAAAGAACGGAAAGGAAAAGAGAGGAAAGGTAAGGAAAGGGAGAGGAAAAGAAAGGAAAGGGAGAGGAAAGGAGAGGAGAAAGGAAGGGGGAGGGAAAGGAAAGTAGAGGAAAGGAGAGGAAAGGAGAGGAGAGGAAAGGAGAGGAAAGGAGGGGAAAGGAAAGGAGGGGAAAGGAAAGGAAATGAGAGGAAAGGAAAGGAGAGGAAAGGAAAGGAAAGGAAAGGAGGGGAAAGTAAAGGAAAGGAAATGAGAGGAAAGAAAAGGAGAGGAAAGGAAAGGAGGGGAAAGGAAAGGAAGTGAGAGGAAAGGAAAGGAGAGGAATGGAGAGGAAAGGAAAGGAGAGGAAAGGAAAGGAGAGGAAGGAGAGGAGAGGAAAGGAGAGGAGAGGAGAGGAAAGGAGAGGGAAGGAGAGGAGAGGAAAGGAGAGGAAAGGAGAGGAAAGGAAAGGAAAGGAAAGGAAAGGAGAGGAAAAGAACGGAAAGGAAAAGAGAGGAAAGGTAAGGAAAGGAGAGGAAAAGAACGGAAAGGAAAAGAGAGGAAAGGTAAGGAAAGGAGAGGAAAAGAAAGGAAAGGAGAGGAAAGGAGAGGAGAGGAAAGGAAAGGGGAGGAAAGGAAAGTAGAGGAAAGGAGAGGAAAGGAGAGGAGAGGAAAGGAGAGGAAAGGAGGGGAAAGGAAAGGAGGGAAAGGAGAGGAAAGAAGAGGAAAGGAGAGGAAAGGAAAAGGAAAGGAAAGGAGAGGAAAGGAAAGGAGAGGAAAGGAGAAGAAAGGTACTACCCTTGTCTCTCTACAGCCCTGCTCAGGGGGATGGTCTCTCTACAGCCCTGCTCAAGGGGAGGGTCTCTCTACAGCCCTGCTCAAGGGAGGGTCTCTCTACAGCCCTGTTCAAGGGGAGGGTCTCTCTACAGCCCTGTTCAAGGGGAGGGTCTCTCTACAGCCCTGCTCAGGGGAGGGTCTCTCTACAGCCCTGCTCAGGGGAGGGTCTCTCTACAGCCCTGCTCAGGGGAGGGTCTCTCTACAGCCCTGCTCAGGGGAGGGTCTCTCTACAGCCCTGCTCATGGGGAGGGTCTCTCTACAGCCCTGCTCAGGGGGAGGGTCTCTCTACAGCCCTGCTCATGGGGAGGGTCTCTCTACAGCCCTGCTCAGGGGAGGGTCTCTCTACAGCCCTGCTCAGGGGAGGGTCTCTCTACAGCCCTGCTCATGGGGAGGGTCTCTCTACAGCCCTGCTCAGGGGAGGGTCTCTCTACAGCCCTGCTCATGGGGAGGGTCTCTCTACAGCCCTGCTCAGGGGGAGGGTCTCTCTACAGCCCTGCTCAGGGGGAGGGTCTCTCTACAGCCCTGCTCAGGGGGAGGGTCTCTCTACAGCCCTGCTCAGGGGGAGGGTTTCTCTACAGCCCTGCTCAGGGGGTGGGTCTCTCTCTTACCAGCCTTTCACCAAGACTCACTTGAGTGTGAGGCGCTGATCTCCGTGTGGGAGAAATGTTTAGTAGGAACTCCTTGGATGGAAAGGAGCTCCACCTCCTCCCCTGTACTGAGCTGCTGCTGTCATTGTTATTCCAAAAGTCCCTGTCTAGATCGTTGTGAGCCAAGAGGCAGAGAGAGAGACAGGACACGTCAGAGAAACACAATGTCTCCACCAAGAACATGGACGGTGGGAGGGAGGACGGAGGGACTGGAGGAGAGGAGAACCACCACTCCTGTCAGAAAGCATGAAGGGCCCTGGTTGGGTTTGGAGGGGGTTTTAAACGGGGGGGGGGAGGGAACCACCACTCCTTTCAGAAAGCATGAAGGGCCTTGGTTGGGTTTGGGGGGGTTTAAACGGGGGGAGGGAGAACCACCACTCCTTTCAGAAAGCATGAAGGGCCATGGTTGGGTTTGGAGGAGGAGGGGGGGGGGTCTAGAAGCTGCAGGTGGAGAGTATGTTTATTTTTTTTTAAATAACAAGGAGATCGGTTTATGTCTGATTAGGAGCCAAAAGTTGTCCAATTATCAGAGGATTCAGATTAAAATAAAATGTCAAGGGAGGGCCTGGGGGGGAAAAGGCTGTCCCATACAGTACAGTACATTAAGGTTATTTATTAAGCTGCTCAGGCTGAGAGAGAGAGAGAGAGACAGAGAGGAGACAGAGAGGAGACAGAGAGGAGACAGAGAGAGAGACAGACAGAGAGACAGAGAGAGAGACAGACAGAGAGACAGAGAAGAGACAGACAGACAGACAGACAGACAGACAGACAGACAGACAGACAGACAGACACAGGGGGAGAGGGGGAGAGAAAGACATACAGAGAGACAGCGAGAGAGAAAGACAGAGACATTGAGAGAGAAACAGACAGAGACAGCGAGAGAGAGACAGAGAGAGAGAGAGAGAAAGACAGAGAGAGAGAGAAAGACAGAGAGAGAGAAAGACACAGAGAGAGAGAGAGACAGAGAGAGACAGACAGAGAGAGAGACAGAGAGAGACAGCGAGAGAGAGAGACAGAGAGCGAGACTGAGGGAGAGAGAGAGAGAGAGAGAGAGAGACAGAGAGAGAGACAGAGAGAGAGAGAGAGAGAGAGAGAGACAGAGACAGACAGAGAGAGAGACACAGAGAGAGAGACAGAGAGAGAGAGAGACAGAGAGAGACAGAGACAGAGACAGAGACAGAGAGAGAGAGAGAGAGAGAGAGACAGAGACAGAGACAGAGAGACAGACAGAGAGACAGAGAGAGAGACAGAGAGAGAGAGAGAGAGAGAGAGAGAGAGAGAGAGACAGAGAGAGACAGAGAGAGACTGAGAGAGAGACAGAGAGACAGAGAGACAGAGAGAGACAGAGAGAGAGAGAGACAGAAAGAGACAGAGAGAGAGAGACAGAGAGAGACAGAGAGAGACTGAGAGTAACTAAAGAGGACAGCATGTCACATTCTCATTCACACCTCCTGCATATGGAGGGCAGTGCCACAGCACTACTTCATCTGCAGAAACACACTGACAAAGAACATTTCAAAGATATCAAGAGAAAGTTAAAAAGTCAGTCAGACCGTGTCCTTTAGCTCTTGGAGTCAGAAAGAGAGAAAACACGATGAGAGAATAACGACAGACAGCAGCGCAGACAGATAGGAAAAACCAACAGACAGGAACAGAGAAATGGTGTAAAAACAGAATCACAGACACGGATGTAGTCCGTAACATTACACAGCAGGAGGAGCCAGTTACACAGCAGGAGGAGAGACAGGCAGTTAGGAAGGAGGGGAAGAAAGGGGACAGAGAGGACGAGAAGAGATGAGATGTATAATATAATACACAGTCAAGACGAATAACGGCCCACATCATCAAAGCTGCTGAAAACCCAGTAAGGAGAGAAATACAAAAAAAAAAACATGGAGAAGTTTTCAGAGAGCACAGTTAAAAGAAAACACTGCTATTCAAAGAAAGAGACCATATCTTTGAGGGTTGATTTACAAGGATATGATGACAACACATGACAACATATGAGAGTATTAGAATGGATTTATATGATAATCGTGTGTTGATAAAAGACAGCATTCTAGTGATGACATCCTCCATAACGTAGTCCTATTGGGTGTAGCAACGACGAATAGAAAACCACACGTAGACAAACACTTGTTAAAAACAACAAATGAAAAGGCTACTTCATAGTATTAATGACCCACAATAACCAACCATAAAAATGAGAAGAAAAAAACCTTGTGTGTTTAACTTTTTTTATATAAATATAGTTCCCTACTATTCCAGCGTCATCTACTCGTATTGTTCTGGGTGGCTGATGGAATTTAAGCTCGTCCACTAGCCCGAGGCTAGTACTTTTCAGACCTGGTTAGTAGAAAATGTGCAAAACTAGCCCGCTGGTTCGTGAACATATATATAACGATAGTTAGCGGTAGATTCTAGAAGCGACATAGCGATAGTTAGCGGTAGATTCTAGAAGCGACATAACGATTGTTAGCGGTAGATTCTAGAAGTGACATAGCGATTGTTAGCGGTAGATTCTAGAAGCGACATAACGATAGTTAGCGGTAGATTCTAGAAGCGACATAACAATTGTTAGCGGTAGATTATAGAAGCGACATAACGGTTGTTTGCGGTAGATTCTAGAAACAACATAACGTTTGTTAGCGGTAGATTCTAGAAGCGACATAATTGATTGATACATTGATGTAGATTCGAAGCGACATACTTGTTTGATGGCGGTAGATTCTAGAGGCGACATAACGACTGTTAGCGGTAGATTCTAGAAAGCGACATAACGGTTATTCATGATGCAATTCTAGAAACAACATAGCGTTTGTTGTAGATTCTAGAAGCGACATAACAACTATTAGCGGTAGATTCTGTTGACGACATAACGATAGTTAGCGACCAGATTCTAGAGGCGACATAACAATTGTTAGCGGTAGATTCTAGAAACAACATAGCGATTGTTAGCGGTAAGATTCTAGAGGCGACATAGCGGTTGTTCGCGGTAGATTCTGGCGCCATAACGATTCTAGAAGCGACATAGCGGTAGATTCTAGAGGGTAGATTCTAGAAACAACATAACGCTTGTTAGCAGTAGATTCTAGAAGCTACATAACGATTGTTAGCTATAGTTGTAGCTGACATAACGTTTCAGCGGTAGATTCTGTTAACATAACGCTTGTTAGCTGTGTAGATTCTGTAGTTTACATAACGATCGTTAGCGTAGATTCTAGAAGCTAAATAACATAGTTACGGTAGATTCTGTTTACATAACTGGATATTACGGTATATTCTTGTGAAACAACATAACGATTGTTAGTGGTAGATTCTAGAAGCGACATAACGGTTGTTCGCGGTAGATTCTAGAAGCAACATAACGTTTGTTAGCGGTAGATTCTAGAAGCGACATAACGACTGTTAGCGGTAGATTCTAGAAGCGACATAACGGTTGTTCGCGGTAGATTCTAGAAACAACATAACGCTTGTTAGCGGTAGATTCTAGAAGCGACATAACGACTGTTAGCGGTAGATTCTAGAAGCGAAATGACGATAGTTAGCGGTAGATTCTAGAAGTGACATAACGTTTGTTAGCGGTAGATTCTAGAAGCGACATAACGACTGTAGTCCTGTAAAAATAACGAATGGTAAAATAATGAATGATTAAATGACATATAAACATTTGTCCCACTGTCTCGGTCCTCCCAGATGTGTTGCTCAGATTGATGTATTGTTTTCCCATAATAATGGCAGCTTAGAGATGGAGCACACCCAGAAGAAATATTTTTTGTTTGGAGGTGCTGACTAATGGCGAATAAACTATAAACTATCAAAATAAAGAGAGTCACACACTCCACATATATATAAACTCCCAGTAATTTATTGGGGGTATTTACCAAAATAAATGAATACCTAATAAATTACTAGGAGTTGATATATGGAGTGTACGACTCTCATTATTTTGATAGCTTCATTTCACCAAACAGTTTTGCTCAAGCTTCATATTCTCCATTACTAATTTCAGTTGGTTGTTGACGGTTAGCTGAATGGCTTTGTACCAGTCCTAATACCATCGTGTTACCGTGGGGATTTAAGGGATGTTATTGGCCCAACAGGCCAGATGTTCCTACGCAGCCAACAGGGAGGAACCTACTTGATGTCTGTCTCCTCTCCTCCACGACCACGACCCGCCTCTGGAGAACCAGATAACTTCAGTCCTGGCTTATTCCTTTTCCCCTTGAGACAGAGAAATGGGAGGAGAGAAGAGGGGAGGAGAGGATGGCAGGAGAGGAGAGGAGAGGAGGGGAGGGGAGGGAAGGGAAATGGATGGGAGGAGAGGAGGGGGAGGGGAGGGAAGAGGAGGGGAGAAGGGGAAGAGAGGAGAGGAGAGGTGGGGAGGGAAAGGAGGGAAGGAGAGGAGGGGAGGGAAGAGGAGGGGAAGAGAGGAGGTGAGGGAAGAGGAGGGGGAGGAGGGGATGGAAGAGGAGGTGAGGAGAGGAGAGGAGAGTAGAGGTGAGGAAAGGAGGGGAAGGAAATGGAGGGGAGGAGAGGAGGGGAGGGAAGAGGGAGAGTAGGAGAGGAGGGGAGGGGAGGGAAGAGGGAGGGGAAGACGGGAGGAGAGGAGAGAAGGAGAGGGGAGGAGAGGAAAAGAGAGGGATAGGACGCGAGAGGAAAGGGAGAGGGGAGGAGGAGAGGAGAGGATTGAAGGGGAGGGAAGAGGAGGGGAGGAGAGGACAAGAGGGGAGGAGAGGACAAGAGAGGGAGAGGAGAGGGGAGGAGGGAGAGGAGTGAAGGGGAGGGAAGAGGAGGGGATGAGAGGAGAGAAGAGAAGAGGAGAGGAGTGAAGGGGAGGGCAGGGGAGGGGACATAGAGGAGAGCAAAGGACAAGAGAGGAGAGACACAATGTTAGTGGTTATCAGAGATCTGCCCTCTGTAATCTGTCTTTGTGTTCTACTAAAGTAGAGTGTAACTGCCTATCCTTTCATTTCCTGAGTTTAGCCCGCACGAATTCACGCACGTACACGCACCGGACCACCAGACCACCAGACCACCAGAACAACAGACCACCAGACCACCAGAACACCAGGACACCAGACCACCAGAACACCAGGACACCAGACCACCAG
>NW_027010600.1:0-27500 GCF_036934945.1 Oncorhynchus masou masou | reverse complement strand
CACCAAAACCAGAATCAGCAAGCTGTTGTCTAGAGAACACGCCAAAATCAGAATCAGCAAGCTGTTGTCTAGAGAACACACCAAAACCAGAATCAGCAAGCTGTTGTCTCGAGAACACGCGCCAAAACCAGAATCAGCAAGCTGTTGTCTGGAGAACACGCCAAAACCAGAATCAGCAAGCTGCTGTCTAGGGAACACGCCAAAACCAGAATCAGCAAGCTGTTGTCTCGAGAACACGCGCCAAAACCAAGAATCAACAGCTGCAAACACGCAAAACCAGAATCAGCAAGCTGCTGTCTAGCAAAAACCAGAATCAGCATGGTGCTGTCTAGGGAACACGCCAAAACCAGAATCAGCAAGCTGTTGTCTCGAGAACACGCGCCAAAACCAGAATCAGCAAGCTGCTGTCAGCAAGCTGTTGTCTCGAGAACACGCGCCAAAACCAGAATCAGCAAGCTGCTGTCAAACACGCCAAAACCAGAATCAGCAAGCTGCTGTCTCGAGAATCACGCTGTTGTCCAAAACCAGAATCAGCAAGCTGCTGTCTAGGGAACACGCCAAAACCAGAATCAGCAAGCTGCTGTCTAGGGAACACACCAAAACCAGAATCAGCAAGCTGTTGTCTAGAAAACACTCCAAAACCAGAATCAGCAAGCTGTTGTCTAGAGAACACACCAAAACCAGAATCAGCAAGCTGTTGTCTAGAGAACACGCGCCAAAACCAGAATCAGCAAGCTGTTGTCTAGGGAACACACCAAAACCAGAATCAGCAAGCTGTTGTCTAGGGAACACACCAAAACCAGAATCAGCAAGCTGCTGTCTAGGGAACACACCAAAACCAGAATCAGCAAGCTGTTGTCTAGAGAACACGCACCAAAACCAGAATCAGCAAGCTGTTGTCTAGGGAACACGCCAAAACCAGAATCAGCAAGCTGTTGTCTAGGGAACACACCAAAACCAGAATCAGCAAGCTGTTGTCTAGGGAACACGCCAAAACCAGAATCAGCAAGCTGTTGTCTAGAGAACACGCACCAAAACCAGAATCAGCAAGCTGTTGTCTAGAGAACACACCAAAACCAGAATCAGCAAGCTGTTGTCTAGAGAACACACCAAAACCAGAATCAGCAAGCTGTTGTCTAGGGAACACGCACCAAAACCAGAATCAGCAAGCTGTTGTCTAGGGAACACGCCAAAACCAGAATCAGCAAGCTGTTGTCTAGAGAACACGCCAAAACCAGAATCAGCAAGTTTATTATTTAATCGCAACCATTTTTTTGTGACCAAACCGTCGGTAGAGAAGAAAATGTGATGGAAACACATTGAACTTGGCTTTTTATATGGTATATGAAAACTAAAGCACCAAATTGCTTTTTATTTGCACCTTGTCATCACACACATCATTTAAATCCGCAACAAGTCAGTTTAATGGAAACACACTTCTGGTGGGAAAATGTGCATGTTTGTTTTTAATGCGGATATAAGAATAGTTCATTGAAAATCTGTCCCCATCTGGATGGAAACCAGCTAATTTAAGTTTGCTAGTTGTCTTGTTACTAACACCACAGGGTTTTACACCTCATTTTAAATGAAGTGATAACATATTTGAAGTATAATTGTCCTCTCGGCGTGTCTGGTGATAAGTGGTGTGAAGCATTACAAAAAGTAGAAACAAAAATAGACAGAATAGAACACACACATAGCAGTTTAAACTCTGATGATATGCTGATGGGAGACTGCTGTGAGGTGATGGTGATCGGTAACATGACATTATGGAGACTGCTGTGAGGTGATGGTGACAGGTAACATGACATTATGGAGACTGCTGTGAGGTGACGGTGACAGGTAACATGACATTATGGAGACTGCTGTGAGGTGATGGTGACAGGTAACATGACATTATGGAGACTGCTGTGAGGTGACGGTGACAGGTAACATGACATTATGGAGACTGCTGTGAGGTGATGGTGACAGGTAACATGACATTATGGAGACTGCTGTGAGGTGATGGTGACAGGTAACATGACATTATGGAGACTGCTGTGAGGTGATGGTGACAGGTAACATGACATTATGGAGACTGCTGTGACGGTGATGGACATGGACTGCTGTGAGGTGATGGTGACATAACATGACATTATGGAGACTGCTGTGAGGTGATGGTGACAGGTAACATGACATTATGGAGACTGCTGTGGGTGATGGTGATAGGTAACATGACATTATGGAGACTGCTGTGAGGTGATGGTGACAGGTAACATGACATTATGGAGACTGCTGTGAGGTGATGGTGATAGGTAACATGACATTATGGAGACTGCTGTGAAGGTGATGGTGATCGGTAACATGACGTTATGGAGACTGCTGTGAGGTGATGGTGACAGGTAACATGACATTATGGAGACTGCTGTGAGGTGATGGTGATCGGTAACATGACATTATGGAGACTGCTGTGAGGTGATGGTGACAGGTAACAGACATTATGGAGACTGCTGTGAGGTGATGGTGACAGGTAACATGACATTATGGAGACTGCTGTGAGGTGATGGTGACAGGTAACATGACATTATGGAGACTGCTGTGAGGTGATGGTGACAGGTAACATGACATTATGGAGACTGCTGTGAGGTGATGGTGACAGGTAACATGACATTATGGAGACTGCTGTGAGGTGATGGTGACAGGTAACATGACATTATGGAGACTGCTGTGAGGTGATGGTGACAGGTAACATGACATTATGGAGACTGCTGTGAGGTGATGGTGACAGGTAACATGACATTATGGAGACTGCTGTGAGGTGATGATGGTGACATTATGGAGACTGCTGTGAGGTGATGAGTGATGTTAACATGACATTATGGAGACTGCTGTGAGGTGATGGTGACAGGTAACATGACATTATGGAGACTGCTGTGAGGTGATTGGTGACAGGTAACATGACATTATAGAGACTGCTGTGAGGTGATGGTGACAGGTAACATGACATTATGGAGACTGCTGTGAGGTGATGGTGACAGGTAACATGACATTATGGAGACTGCTGTGAGTGATGGTGACAGGTAACATGACATTATGGAGACTGCTGTGAGGTGATGGTGACAGGTAACATGACATTATGGAGACTGCTGTGAGGTGATGGTGACAGGTAACATGACATTATGGAGACTGCTGTGGTGATGGTGATCGGTAACATGACATTATGGAGACTGCTGTGGTGATGGTGACAGGTAACATGACATTATGGAGACTGCTGTGAGGTGATGGTGATCGGTGATTGGGAGGTGAACATGACATTATGGAGACTGCTGTGGGTGATGGTGACAGGTAACATGACATTATGGAGACTGCTGTGAGGTGATGGTGACAGGTAACATGACATTATGGAGACTGCTGTGAGGTGATGGTGATCGGTAACATGACATTATGGAGACTGCTGTGAGGTGATGGTGACAGGTAACATGACATTATGGAGACTGCTGTGAGGTGATGGTAACATGACAGTATGGAGACTGCTGTGAGGTGACTGGTGATGGTAACATGACATTATGGAGACTGCTGTGAGGTGATGGTGACAGGTAACATGACATGGAGACTGCTGTGATGGGTGAGGTAACATGACATTATGGAGACTGCTGAGGTGATGGTGATCGGTAACATGACATTATGGAGACTGCTGTGAGGTGATGGTGACAGGTAACATGACATTATGGAGACTGCTGTGAGGTGATGGTGACAGGTAACATGACATTATGGAGACTGCTGTGAGGTGATGGTGACAGGTAACATGACATTATGGAGACTGCTGTGAGGTGATGGTGATAGGTAACATGACATTATGGAGACTGCTGTGAGGTGATGGTGACAGGTAACATGACATTATGGAGACTGCTGTGAGGTGATGTGACGGTAACATGACATTATGGAGACTGCTGTGAGGTGATGGTGACAGGTAACATGACATTATGGAGACTGCTGTGAGGTGATGGTGACAGGTAACATGACTGTGAGGTGATGGTGACAGCTGTGATGGAGACTGCTGTGAGGGTGATGTGACATTATGGAGACTGCTGTGAGGTGATGGTGACAGGTAACATGACATTATGGAGACTGCTGTGAGGTGATGGTGACAGGTAACATGACATTATGGAGACTGCTGTGAGGTGATGGTGACAGGTAACATGACATTATGGAGACTGCTGTGAGGTGATGGTGACAGGTAACATGACATTATGGAGACTGCTGTGAGGTGATGGTGACAGGTAACATGACATTATGGAGACTGCTGTGAGGTGATGGTGACAGGTAACATTATGGAGACTGCTGTGAGTGATGGTGACAGGTAACATGACATTATGGAGACTGCTGTGAGGTGATGGTGACAGGTAACATGACATTATGGAGACTGCTGTGAGGTGATGGTGACAGGTAACATGACATTATGGAGACTGCTGTGAGGTGATGGTGACAGGTAACATGACATTATGGAGACTGCTGTGAGGTGATGGTGACAGGTAACATGACATTATGGAGACTGCTGTGAGGTGATGGTGACAGGTAACATGACATTATGGAGACTGCTGTGAGGTGATGGTGACAGGTAACATGACATTATGGAGACTGCTGTGAGGTGATGGTGAGACTGCTGATGGTGACAGGTAACATGACATTATGGAGACTGCTGTGAGGTGATGGTGATCGGTAACATGACATTATGGAGACTGCTGTGAGGTGATGGTGACAGGTAACATGACATTATGGAGACTGCTGTGAGGTGACTGTGATAGGTAACATGACATTATGGAGACTGCTGTGAGGTGATGGTGACAGGTAACATGACATTATGGAGACTGCTGTGAGGTGATGGTGACAGGTAACATGACATTATGGAGACTGCTGTGAGGTGATGACATTATGTGATAGGTAACATGACATTATGGAGACTGCTGTGAGGTGATGGTGACAGGTAACATGACATTATGGAGACTGCTGTGAGGTGGAGGACTGACATTATGGAGACTGCTGTGAGGTGATGGTGATAGGTAACATGACATTATGGAGACTGCTGTGAGGTGATGGTGATAGGTAACATGACATTATTGAGACTGCTGTGAGGTGATGGTGATAGGTAACATGACATTATGGAGACTGCTGTGAGGTGATGGTGACAGGTAACATGACATTATGGAGACTGCTGTGAGGTGACGGTGATAGGTAACATGACAGTATGGAGACTGCTGTGAGGTGACTGTGATAGGTAACATGACATTATGGAGACTGCTGTGAGGTGATGGTGATAGGTAACATGACATTATGGAGACTGCTGTGAGGTGATGGTGACAGGTAACATGACATTATGGAGACTGCTGTGAGGTGATGGTGACAGGTAACATGACATTATGGAGACTGCTGTGAGGTGATGGTGATAGGTAACATGACATTATGGAGACTGCTGTGAGGTGATGGTGACAGGTAACATGACATTATGGAGACTGCTGTGAGGTGATGGTGATAGGTAACATACCTCTCTCTCCTCCCTTCCCTGCGTCCCTCACTCTCCTTCTTTCCTTCCCTCCCGCTCTCTCTCTCCTTCCCACCCCTTCCCTTCTCATTCCCTTCCTACCTCTCTCTCCTCCCCCATCTCTCTTTCCTTCCCTCCCGCTCTCTCTCTCCTTCCTACCCCTTCCCTTCTCATTCCCTGCCGCTCTCTCCTCACCCCATCTCTCTCTCCCTCTCACTCCTCCTCTACCTAAGCTTTCCTCCCTCTCTCATCTACATCATGTTTCTCTACTCCTCCAGTCCTGGAGCAGACACCACTCTCCCTCCCTCCGTCTCCCCTTCCTCAACCCTCCCTTGTCTAGTGTGGTAGATTGATAGGAGAAGTGAGGGCCTAACAGCTGATGTACGGATGGATGGGCTGAGGACATTGGGAGATGAGGTGTTAACCAGCCCCACCAGGGGCAACAGTGAGTGCTGTTACCTTCAGTCGGTTTCACGTGTGCCTACGGGATGGTGTGCCTAGGTGTTGTGGACTGGGATGGTAGATGGTGGTAGATGGTGTTGTGGACTGGGATGGTAGATGGTGGTAGATGGTGTTGTGGACTGGGATGGTAGATGGTGGTAGATGGTGTTGTGGACTGGGATGGTAGATGGTGGTAGATGGTGTTGTGGACTGGGATGGTAGATGGTGGTAGATGGTGTTGTGGACTGGGATGGTAGATGGTGGTAGATGGTGTTGTGGACTGGGATGGTAGATGGTGGTAGATGGTGTTGTGGACTGGGATGGTAGATGGTGGTAGATGGTGTTGTGGACTGGGATGGTAGATGGTGGTAGATGGTGTTGTGGACTGGGATGGTAGATGGTGGTAGATGGTGTTGTGGACTGGGATGGTAGATGGTGGTAGATGGTGTTGTGGACTGGGATGGTAGATGGTGGTAGATGGTGTTGTGGACTGGGATGGTAGATGGTGGTAGATGGTGTTGTGGACTGGGATGGTAGATGGGCGTTAGCATCTGATTCCAAACGGTTGCATGTTCAACTCCAGCGATAGAAAGTTATTTTTGATATTTTAGTTTGAAGTCTATCCCACACCTTAACCCTTACCTTAACCATTGGGAGTTAATGCCTAACCTTAAGAATTTGGAGTTAATGTCTCAACTTAACCCTAAACGCGTTGAAATTTGATGTTTGAGAAACATGAACGAACGTCTAATTCTGACATGAGACTGTGAGAGCTGGTAAGTCAGGCCACAGGAGGGAGAGCAGTCGATGCAGACATCACTTTGACTGTCACACCTATAATGGATGTGACAGGGGCTCTCACACACTAGCACAGGCACACGCACACACGCACACACACGCACGCGCACACACACACACACACACACACACACACAAAGTTGATAGTTGTCAGAGGCCTTTTAGAAACTGTCTATGGTGTTTTCAGTGTGCACTCCACGCACTCTAGGAGCTCAGATGCAAAATCTTTATGTCCAACGTTTCCACAGACAAGCTGTCTTCATCAGGGTATAATTCAGTCCTGCCTGCTCTTCATCCTGTTGAAAACGCTGATTAACTTAATCATTCACATAAAAAAAATAGCTTTTCACCCATGTCAGCAGTACTTTATTTAGGTATTTAGGACACAGTAATTTACCCATAATTTACCAGTTCAGTCAGATGTACTACAGACTCGTTTAGCATTGGACTGCATGGTGGAGATTTATGTGTATCCCAATTGGCACCCTATTCCCTTTATAGTGCACTACTTTTGACCAGGGCTCATAGGGTAGTGCACTGTATAGGGAATAGGGTGCCGATTTTGGAAGCACAGCAGCTAAATGCTAACGGGCTGTATGATAATGATTGATTCAGTCAGTGTAAAAACAAAAAAAATCAATACGTACCATAAAACATTTGGACAAATTGAAAATGTATCTCCATGTGTAATACCCCTGTCTGTTAGCTTTATGTACTCTTGTTTGTATATTTCTGTTTTTGGATTTGTTTTGTTGATAACAGTTTAGCACCTGTCGTGTCTTTGGCTATGCCGGATTAAGTGATATGACATGCTATTCTATAAAATAATTTATCTTTAATTAATAAAACCTGATTAAGCTAATCAGATAGATAATTAACTAGAAAAGTCGGGGCACCACAAAATAATGTTTATAGAGCTGTTATCTTCTGAATAAACTCTTAAAGACCTGGTGATATTTTACCTCAATAGCAGTCAATATTTAATCTTCACCTTGTTTAGTCTCATCTGAAAGTTGTATATTCTTGGTTCTTCACGATTTTCCACGAACCCTGTCTAACAAGTTGAATCAGCAATACAAAATTAGGTTTAGTATTTATTTTCTAATAACTAACTAATCACACAGAATTACATATACACAGAATGAATCATACATTGATTACAAATGATGTCATAAAGGAAAACGTCTCTAGCGGACTGAACAGATATGACGGCTGGTTACACAAAGAGAGGGGGTTGGGTTTGAGCGGGAAGGGTTTGAGCGGGAAGACTGAGGAACAAAGGGAGAAGCGATGTCTCTATCGGGCCGTAGGCAGCTATGCTATCGTAAATACAGTATTGAATTCATTCTAAATAACCGCCCATTTGAAAAAGGAAAATGCAATAAATATTTACTCTGAGCTGCACTTCGGTAGGTTGGTGGTAGATGCTGGCCGTGTTGCCCGACAGAGATCTTCCTTGTCCTCTGAAGAAGGTCTCCAGTGGTAAACTGGATACTTTGGAGTAGACCAGGTCCTTTGTCCGTCCTTTCCTAGCCCTCGTTTACAGCTGCTGTTGCTAACTCAACGGCTAGGATGTCTCACTTCTTTAGTGAATAAGAGTTCAAAGCTCATACCATTCGCAGCCAAAGCTCACGCTGAGGTTGGCTTCATTCTGTAGTTGACATGTTAGTGCTTTTTAACGTATGGACCATTGTCCTATCGTCCTCGGAACAGAAAGGTACATTGTCGTCAAGGGCTTTATATAGGAGGGGAGAGAAGGGTGTGTTTCATAGTTTATAACCAATGTCTCTTCACATGGGCGGGGCCACTGAGTGAGCAGAGCTTTAAACTTATGAAAACACAATTCTCTCATTAAGAAGCTAAAATTACATTTCATCTTTTCACAAGGAGTTTCATATTTAAACATTTAAATTGCACAAGACTTTTCAAGATACTGTTTATGTCATCCTATCATTAGTAAGAATGTCTCAGACACCAACTGATCCGCCATCATATTCATTAAGTACCAACTCATATTTTCAACTGGTTGGATTCCCCGGAATATGGTTCCTTTTCCCCCACCTTTTGATGTTTCCCGACTCTCTATGTTTAACAAAGGCTTTTCAGAGTCCTTCTGTAAGTGAAGAGAGAGGAAAGGGAAAAGGTATTTCTGGGGGGAGGGGGGGGGGTCATAAACATCATGACAAACCATAAAAAAGACAAATAAAAATAACTTACTAACAAACCAAAATTAATGAAAAAAAATGATTGATTCAGCTAATTGTTAACGGGAGATTTAAAGTGAGATGCAGATTGATTCTCTCTTCCTGTCTTATCTACTAATGGACATGATGATGCTGGAAGGAAACGTTTCATATCAAGGTTGGTTGACAATATTTTTTAGAGGGGCACAATACGTAAGGATGGGGGGGTGATGTCGGAGAATTTAGCATTTTTCAAACACCTGAAACTGTTTTTTCCTGAAATCTAGAGTGATAATCATTATGCTTAATTGTTTAAAACAATATTTTGATTTTTCTGCATAGGTTATCTAAGCATCCATACCTCTTTACCTGTTCAATTGTCATTTTAATGAATGATGCACATTGATTCTTTAAGAACTGTTATGTTAAACTGTTTAGTTCAAGTGCCACACTGGTGATTTTTTTAATTTTACCTTTATTTTACTATGCAAGTCAGTTAAGAACAAATTCTTATTTTCAATGACGGCCTAGGAACAGTGGGTTAACTGCCTGTTCAGGGGCAGAATGACAGATTTGTACCTTGTCAGCTCAGGGTTTTGAACTTGCAACCTTTTGGTTACTAGTCCAACGCTCTAACCACTAGGCTACCCTGCCACCCCTATATATAATGTATCATAACCTAATAATTAAAGCAATTACAGTATTTACAGTAAGTCTGGCAATCGTGCTAGCAGGCACGCCAGCTAAGATAGTTAGACAAGCTAGTCTAACGCCATTGATAGCATGAAATGGCTTGGTAACTGGTTATGAGGTTTGGAGATTGATCTAGCTGGCTAGCTAAAGCCAACTTCATTACATTGCTAGGCAGCTGTCAGATATTACAGAGAAACAAGATGTATTTATTCACCAAGAAGGAATAGACTACATACGTAGCTTGATCACATTGATTTACAAACATACCTTCTGCTAGTCCTGTCCATCACCTGCAGCTCATACCTTCTGTCAGTCCTGCCCATCACCGGCAGCTCATACCTTCTGTCCAGTCCTGCCCATCACCTGCAGCTCATACCTTCTGTCAGTCCTGCCCATCACCTGCAGCTCATACCTTCTGTCAGTCCTGCCCATCACCTGCAGCTCATACCTTCTGTCAGTCCTGCCCATCACCTGCAGCTCATACCTTCTGCTAGTCCTGTCCATCACCTGCAGCTCATACCTTCTGTCAGTCCTGCCCATCACCGGCAGCTCATACCTTCTGTCAGTCCTGCCCATCACCTGCAGCTCATACCTTCTGTCAGTCCTGCCCATCACCTGCAGCTCATACCTTCTGTCAGTCCTGCCCATCACCTGCAGCTCATACCTTCTGTCAGTCCTGCCCATCACCTGCAGCTCATACCTTCATCAGTCCTGCCCATCACTGGCAGCTCATACCTTCTGTCAGTCCTGCCCATCACCTGCAGCTCATACCTTCTGCAGTCCTGCCCATCACCTGCAGCTCATACCTTCTGTCAGTCCTGCCCATCACCTGCAGCTCATACCTTCTGTCAGTCCTGCCCATCACCTGCAGCTCATACCTTCTGTCAGTCCTGCCCATCACCTGCAGCTCATACCTTCTGCTAGTCCTGCCCATCACCTGCAGCTCATACCTTCTGTCAGTCCTGCCCATCACCTGCAGCTCATACCTTCTGCTAGTCCTGCCCATCACCTGCAGCTCATACCTTCTGCCTATCACCTGCAGCTCATACCTTCTGTCAGTCCTGCCCATCACCTGCAGCTCATACCTTCTGTCAGTCCTGCCCATCACCTGCAGCTCATACCTTCTGTCAGTCCTGCCCATCACCTGCAGCTCCCATACCTTCTGTCAGTCCTGCCCATCACCTGCAGCTCATACCTTCTGTCAGTCCTGGCCATCCTTCTGCTAGTCCTGCCCATCACCGGCAGCTCATACCTTCTGTCATCCTGCCCATCACTGCAGCTCTGCTAGTCCTGCCCATCACCGGAAGCTCATACCTTCTGTCAGTCCTGCCCATCACCTGCAGCTCATACTTTCTGCTAGTCCTGCCCATCACCGGCAGCTCATACCTTCTGCTAGTCCTGCCCATCACTGGCAGCTCATACCTTCTGTCAGTCCTGCTCATACCTTCTGCAGTCCTGTCCATCACTGGCAGCTCATACCTTCTGTCAGTCCTGTCCATCACCTGCAGCTCATACCTTCTGTCTAGTCCTGTCCATCACCTGCAGCTCATACCTTCTGTCAGTCTCATCACCTTCTGTCAGTCCTGTCCATCACCAGCTCATACCTTCTGTCAGTCCTGTCCATCACCGCTCATACCTTCTGCTAGTCCTGGCCATCACCGGCAGCTCATACCTTCTGTCAGTCCTGCCCATCACCTGCAGCTCATACCTTCTGCTAGTCCTGCCCATCACCGGCAGCTCATACCTTCTGCTAGTCCTGGCCATCACCTGCAGCTCATACCTTCTGTCAGTCCTGCCCATCACCTGCAGCTCATCCTTCTGTCAGTCCTGCCCATCACTGGCAGCTCATACCTTCTGTCAGTCCTGCCCATCACTGGCAGCTCATACCTTCTGTCAGTCCTGCCCATCACCGGCAGCTCATACCTTCTGTCAGTCTTGTCCATCACACTGTGCGTGTAACACAACACTCTCTCTCCTCGTCCCCTGACGACACTGTCTGCACACACTACACTATCTAACAACCTGCATAGCTCATATACTCCATGGTACACCTTGAAAGGAAGCACTTACCAGGGAGAATAGGGGGTCCAGTCAGTGAGCCCCGCCACAAACTAATGCTGCCAGATATTTGTATTCATAATTATGATAAAACATGGTCTGAAAAATCATTAATTTAACATCTGCATTTTCTTTTTAAACAGGACAAATCGGAGGGAGCATGTGTCCTTGTGTCCCCTATGGCCCTGACACCTCAGGTTGTTGACGATGATATTTTCAAGAACTGCATCTCAGGAACTGCGTCACAAAGTGTGGCCCTATGGGCACTTGTCAAAAGCAATCTGAAGAGGTTCACTGGCTGCTAACAGAACAGATTGACTGACATGTTCTCTCTTACTCTTCACTAGTCTAAAACGCTCCCAGAGTGGCTGATTGACTGACTGAGAATGGAGCAATGAGAGAGAGAGAGAGAGAGAGAGAGAGAGAGAGAGAGAGAGAGAGAGAGAGAGAGAGACGGAGGGATGGTGAGAGGGATTTAATGAGGGGCTCTTTGAGATGATGAATACAGAAAGTCCTCCAGTCCCCCTCCCTCCCTCCCTCCCTCCCTCCCTCCCTCCCTCCCTCCCTCCCCCTCCCTCCCTCCCTCCCTCCCTCCCTCCCTCCCTCCCTCCCTCCCTCCCTCCCTCCCTCCCTCCCTCCCTCCCTCCCTCCCTTTCATTTTGAGAGGTGTTAAAAAGGCACTCTGAGGGGGAAGGAAAACGGGACATGAAGAAACCTAGGACTGCTTTGTTTTGAAGGAAAGAGGGATGAAAGGAGGTGTGGGAGGAACAGTTGAGAGGAAGGAGAAATAAGAGAGGAAAAGGGGGAAAACAAAAATGTTGAGCTTCAGTGGAAAGAAGGGTTGATGGAGCACAGGAGAGAGAGATAGAGAGAGAGGGTGAGTTTGTGAGATAGTGAGACAGAGTTGATAGATAGAGCGTTTGATAGCGAGAGAGAGAGAGAGAGAGAGAGAGAGAGAGAGAGAGAGACAGAGAGAGACAGAGAGAGACAGAAAGAGAGAGAGAGAGAGAGAGAGACAGAGAGAGTGAGAGAGAGACAGAGAGAGACAGAGAGAGAGAGAGTGGGAGAGAGAGAGAGACAGAGAGAGAGAGAGAGAGACAGAGAGAGAGACAGAGAGAGAGAGACAGAGAGAGTGACAGAGAGAGACGGAGAGAGTGAGAGAGAGACACAGAGACAGAGAGAGAGAGACAGAGACACAGAGAGAGAGAGAGAGAGAGAGAGAGAGAGAGAGAGAGAGAGAGAGAGAGAGACGGAGAGAGTGAGAGAGAGAGAGACAGAGAGAGAGCCCTAGACAGAGACAGAGAGAACCAAAGATGAGAAAACAAAAGATAATTACTTGACACACTGGAAAGAATTAACAAAAAACAGAGAAAAGAGAGTGAGAGAGACAGCGGCAGAATACCTGACCACTGTGACTGACCCAAAGAAGGAAAGTTTGACTATGTCTGAGAGAGAGCATAGCCTTGATTGAGAAAGAGAGAGAGACATGGCTCTTAAGAGAGAGAGAGGATGGCTCAGAGACACAGAGAGAGAGAGAGAGAGAGATTTGAGAAGAGAGAGAAAACTCCTCTTTCTGGGTGAAATCGTGTCTCAGAGTCCCAAGATTTTACTGTCAGAGAGTGAAGAACACGCACCATTGTTCTGAAATAAAACAGAGATGCTTATTTATTTTATCTTGCTTCCCTCTACCATCTCCAGCTTGTCACTGTAGATGCATCCACATTTATCTATTTTTTGAAACTTTCTGAGAGAGAGAGAGATGAGAGACATCTTTCTCTATTTTCTCCCCTCTCCCTCTCATGAATTGAATTGAGACGGAGAGAGAGAGAGAGAGAGAGAGAGAGAGAGAGAGAGAGATTCTGATCGTGGTCTGGGTGTCAGTGTTTACTGGCTGGCAGCCAATCAGAAGCGAGCACCATTGTTCTGAGAGAAAGACAGAGAAGCCTGATGAGAGGAGAAGATGACCCTTTCTCTCCCTCTATCTCTCCAGCTCTGTCAACAGTAAACGCATCCACATTTATCTATTTTTTTTCTTTCTGCTTTTCTCTCCCCTCTCTCCTCTCATGTGAAGACATCTTTCTCTATTTCTCCCTCTCCCCCTCATGAAGACATCTTTCTCTATTTCTCCCTCTCATGAAGACATCTTTCTCTCTTTCTCCCTCTCTCCTTTCTCTATTTCTCCCTCTATCCCCTCTCTGTGAAGACATCTTTCTCTCTTTCTCCTCTCTCCCTCTCATGAAGACATCTTTCTCTATTTCTCTATTTCTCCCTCTCTCCCTCTCATGAAGACATCTTTCTCTATTTCTCCCTCTCTCCCTCTCATGAAGACATCTTTCTCTATTTCTCCCTCTCTCCCTCTCATGAAGACATCTTTCTCTATTTCTCCCCTCTCCCTCTCATGAAGACATCTTTCTCTATTTCTCCCTCTCTCCCTCTCATGAAGACATCTTTCTCTATTTCTCCCCTCTCTCCCTCTCTCCCTCTCCCTCTCATGAAGACATCTTTCTCTATTTCTCCCTCTCTCCCTCTCATGAAAGACATCTTTCTCTATTTCTCCCTCTCTCCCCCTCATGAAGACATCTTTCTCTATTTCTCCTCTCTCCCTCTCATGAAGACATTTTCTCCTCTCTCCCTCTCATGAAGACATCTTTCTCTATTTCTCCCTCTCTCCCTCTCATGAAGACATCTTTCTCTATTTCTCCCTCTCTCCCCCTCATGAAGACATCTTTCTCTATTTCTCCCTCTCTCCCCCTCATGAAGACATCTTTCTCTATTTCTCCCTCTCCTTGAAGACATCTCTCTATTTCTCCCTCTCTCCCTCTCATGAAGACATCTTTCTCTATTTCTCCCTCTCCCCCTCATGAAGACATCTTTCTCTATTTCTCCCTCTCCCTCTCATGAAGACATCTTTCTCTATTTCTCCCTCTCCCTCTCATGAAGACATCTTTCTCTATTTCTCCCTCTCTCCCTCTCTCTATGAAGACATCTTTCTCTATTTCTCCCTCTCTCCCTCTCATGAAGACATCTTTCTCTATTTCTCCCTCTCTCCCCTCATGAAGACATCTTTCTCTATTTTTCTCTATCCCTCTCTCCCCCTCATGAAGACATCTTTCTCTATTTCTCCCTCTCATGAAGACATCTTTCTCTATTTCTCCCCCTCATGAAGACATCTTTCTCTATTTCTCCCTCTCATAAGGCTCTAGTGAAAAGTAATGCACTGTATAGCGAATAGGGTTCCATGTTGGAATCCCCAGAAACAAGGTAAGCAGAGACAGCCTGGCCCTTGGCTGACTAGGTGTTGTGCTATTGTCTCCAGTTAATCATGTGTCTGGCTTGGCAAGCCGAATCTCATTTTCAAAGTGAGACTCATTTCATTTTGGGGGCTGGTGTGTGTGTGAGGGACATTTCATTTTGGGATTGAGGAGTGTATGTGTGTGAGAGAGAGACCTGTCTCAGCTGCTCGAATCATTTTGGGAGTAACACAACTAATACGACAGCAGTGGCGCCAGTGTTTCCATCACTGTGGGTGCATCACATAATGGCACCTATTCCCTACATAGTGCACTACTTTTTGACCATAGGGCCCAGGTCAAAAGTAGTGCCTCAAAGATAGGGTGCCATTTGTGACTCCAGACACAGCCATATCCTGGAGTACAGGAAGAGGAGAGGGACATTTCTAATAGGGCTTATATGGGAATTAGAAGACATTGGTTGTGAAGTTCGAATTAGGCTAAAGGGGTTTGTGTCAGACTCAGTGAAAGGGGATTGGCTGATTAGTGGACTTGCAGTTCCCAGTTGGATAAGATCACAGCCAAGAGCTGTCAGGTAAGTCCCGCCCTCCCTCTGAGTTTGGCAGGGAACGAGGGAGGAAGGGAGGGAGGACTCTCAAGAGCTTTTTAATTGTCTCTCTCTCTCTCTCTCTCTCTCTCTCTCTCTCTCTCTCTCTCTCTCTCTCTCTCTCTCTCCCTATCTTGCTCTCTTTCTCCCTCTCTCTCTCTATCCCATCCTCTTCCCCCCTCTCTCTCTCAACTACATCTTGTTCTCTCTCTCCCTTCCTCTTCCCCTCTCTCTTCCCCCTAGCCCTTTTGAAAGCCCTTTTTACATTAGCAGTTGTCACAAAGTGATTATACAGAAACCCAGCCTAATCGCCCAAAGAGCAGCAAGGCAAATGTAGAAGCATGGTGACTAGGAACTATCACCCGAGAAAGGCAGGAGGAGCCTTGGAAGAAACCTAGAGAGGAACCAGGCTCTAAAGGGGAGGCCAGTCCTCTTCCGGCTGTGACGGGTGGAGATAAGAGGACATTAAAGTTGAAGTGCACTCACTGATTCAGCCTGTTCCTTCCGCTGCTCGTTAAGAAATGCAGCAGCCGTTACTGAAGCCCAAACAAGGGTTGTAGTGAGGCAGTAGTGAGTAACATAATGACAGCAAGGTAAGCTACGCTAGCTATGGAGACTTACTGACTGACTCGCCATCTCAAGATGATCTACTAATTCAGTGCGGTGTGCAGGCTAGAGCCTGGGCTGACCTTGTGTTCAGCCAACCTAGCTAGCTAGCATACCTTGGGGATACCTACAGCTGGCTAGCCTATAATAGCTAGCTAGCATACCTTGGGAATAGCTACAGCTGGCTAGCCTATAATAGCTAGCTAGCATACCTTGGGTATATAGCTGGCTAGCCTATAATAGCCTTAGCATACCTTGGGAATAGCTACAGCTGGCTAGCCTATAATAGCTAGCTAGCATAACTTGGGAATAGCTACAGCTGCCTAGCCTATTATAGCTAGCTAGCATACCTTGGGAATAGCTACAGCTGACTAGCCTATAAGAGCTAGCTAGCATAACTTGGGAATAGCTACAGCTGGCTAGCCTATTATAGCTAGCTAGCATACCTTGGGAATAGCTACAGCTGGATAGCCTATTATAGTGTGCTAGCTGATATTTTTCTGTCAAATCACAGTTTTGCCATCATTGCAAAAAGTCCCTGTGTCTGGAATGTGCTTCATGAGACACTCATTGTAAAAAAAAACCCCCGAAAGCTACGAAAGTAGCCTGCGACTTGAACTTGGTTTATCACCTCACGGAAAGACACGTTACCTTGGAGATAATATCAACCAGGGGCCCTCTTGGTCCAGAATTACACCCTGACACTTTCAGCCACACCAGCTCACATCGTTGAGCACCTCTGGCTGTCTCTATCTCTCTCTCTCTCTCTCTCTCTCTCTCTCTCTCTCTCTCTCTCTCTCTCTCTCTCTCTCTCTCTCTCTCTCTCTCTCTCTCTCTCTCTCTCTCTCTCTCTGTCTCTCTCTCTCTCTCTGTCTCTCTTCCCCCCCCCCCTCTCTCTCTCTCTCTCTCTGTCTCTCTCTCTCCCCCCCTCTCCTCTCTCTCTCTCTCTCTCTCTCTCTCTCTCTCTCTCTCTATCTCCTGTGTCTCTCTCTCCCCCTCTCTCTCTCTCTCTCCCTCCCTCTCTCTCTCTCTCTCTCTCTCTCTCTGTCTCTATCTCTCTCCCTCTCTCTCTCTCTCTCTCTCTCTCTCTCTCCCTCTCTCTCTTTCTCTCTCCTCTATCTCCATGTCTCTCTCTCTATCTCCATGTGTCTCTCTCTCTGTCTCTGTCTCTGTCTCTCTGTCTCTGCTCCTGTCCATCTCTCTCTCTCTCTGTCTCTCTCTCTCTCTCTCTCTCTCTCTATCTCCCATTCTCTCTCTCTCTCCCTCTATCTCCCTGTCTCACTCTGTCTTTCTCTCTGTCTTCTCTCTCTCTGTCTCTCTCTCTGTCTCTGTCTCTCTCTCTGTCTCTCTCCTCTCTCTCTCCTGTCTCTCTCTGTCTCTCTCTATCTCTCTTCTCTCCCTCTATCTCCCTGTCTCTCTCTCTCTCTCTCTCTCTCTAACTCTCTCTCTCTGTCTCTGTCTCTCTCTCTCTCTGTCTCTGTCTCTCTCTCTCTCTCCCTCTATCTCTGTCTCTCTCTCTCTCTCGCTCTCTCTCTCTCTCTCTCTCTCTCTCTTTCTGAAGTGATGGGCCTTTCAGCTTTTAAATAAGCGGGAGAAAGGTGGGACTTTTAGCCATAACTGTGTAATGTAATCTGACACCAGAGTCACTTGTTGCTACAGCTCCACGAGCTGGGCTGAAGAGACAGATTCAGAAGTGAATAAACATTGATAAAACAATTCAAATAAACAGTTAGTCCACTTGATACAGTTAGTCCACTTCTGTCTAACACACTGACATGGACAGCTCTCTGGGTGAGGGTCTGTCTGTCTAACACACTGACATGTACAGCTCTCTGGGTGAGGTTCTGTCTGTCTAACACACTGACATAAACATCTCTCCGGGTGAGATCTGTCTGTCTAACACACTGACATGTTCCACATCTCTTTGTGAGTTCTGTCTGTCTAACACACTGACATGTACATCCCTCTGGGTGAGGTTCTGTCTAACACACTGACATGGACAGCTCTCTGGGTGAGGGTCTGTCTGCTAATTGACATGGACAGCTCTCTGGGTGAGGTTCTGTCTGTCTAACCACACTGACATGTACAGCTCTCTGGGTGAGGTTCTGTCTGTCTAACCACACTGACATGTACATCCCTCTGGGTGTGGTTCTGTCTGTCTAACATACTGACATGTACAGCTCTCTGGGTGAGGTTCTGTCTGTCTAACCACACTGACATGTACATCCCTCTGGGTGTGGTTCTGTCTGTCTAACACACTGACATGTACAGCTCTCTGGGTGAGGTTCTGTCTGTCTAACACACTGACATGTACAGCTCTCTGGGTGAGGGTTCTGTCTGTCTAACACACTGACATGTACAGCTCTCTGGGTGAGGTTCTGTCTGTCTAACACACTGACATGTACAGCTCTCCGGGTGAGTTCTGTCTGTCTAACACACTGACATGTACAGCTCTCTGGGTGAGGTTCTGTCTGTCTAACCACACTGACATGTACAGCTCTCTGGGTGAGGTTCTGTCTGTCTAACACACTGACATGTACAGCTCTCTGGGTGAGTTCTGTCTGTCTAACCACACTGACATGTACAGCTCTCTGGGTGAGGTTCTGTCTGTCTAACACACTGACATGTACAGCTCTCTGGGTGAGGTTCTGTCTGTCTAACACTGACATGTACAGCTCTCTGGGTGAGGTTCTGTCTGTCTAACACACTGACATGTACAGCTCTCTGGGTGAGTTCTGTCTGTCTTACCACACGGACATACACAGCTCTCTGGGTGAGGTTCTGTCTGTCTAACACCATTGACATACTCAGCTCAAAGCAAATAGTTTTCATCGGTCATCCAACTGGAAATTCCATGTCAGAAACTCTGGTGTATTTCTAGTGCTCCTGCTCTCCCACCTGAAGATCACATTACGATTTGACCAAGTTTTCTTCTGAGTTCTCAGTTGTTGTCACGACTTCCGCCAAAGTCGGCTCCTCTCCTTGTTCGTTTGGCGATCGACGTGGGACTGGCTTTCTAGCCATCGCCTCTCCATTTTTCATGGATCCATTTGTTTTGTCTTGTTTCCTGCACACCTGGTTTTCATTCCCCAATCACACTGCATGTATTTATTCCTCTGTTCCCCTCATGTCTTTGTGTGATAGTGTTTTGTGTTACATGTCTATTTTGACACACTGGTGTTCGTATTATTCCCTGTTTTTGTCACGAGGTATGCTTATTTGTTTGTACATAATTATTGTGACTGTTTGCGCGTTTTGTACTTTTGCCAATTGGCTGGAGGTTTTGACACAGTGGCGTTCCGTCTGTTGGTTCCTCCTGTCTCAATAAAGTGTGTGTCTGTTCACAACTCTCTGCTCTCCTGCACCTGACTCCGCCCCCAGTACCCACACCCTTGACAGTGGTCTTGAAGCACCACATGCCACCAGCTGTGTGACGTCACGTTACGGAATGCTTTCTGACACGTAGCATGTTCGCTAAAAAGACTGGTACTTAGGCGAGACAAGTATCATCTTTCAATGATTTTGTCACTATAAAATACACAACAGACTATGCACAGGTATGTTGTTTTAGCACTAGCAGCAGACGAAACCGGAATGCTAGCTAGATGGTAGTAATGAACCGAGCCCTCAATCATGACTCCCAGTTCCATTGCAGTAAAGGCAGAATGCTGCCAGGGCCTGAGTTATCAAGAGCAAGTGCTAACCCAAACAATATGCCTGTTCTCATGAAAGTAGCTAGCTAGCTAACATGCAAATCCGGGTTAGTTATAAATATTTTTGAAACTAATTGGCTAGCCAATAAGGATCTGTTTAGCCAGTTTGAGTTTAAACATTATCGATAGCAAGCTGGCTAACGTTACGTCCTATCAAACCTTATCATCAGGGGCAATGTAAGCTATGCTACCTAATGGTTAAAGTGTTGGCCAGTGACCGAAAGGTTGCTGGATCGAATCCCTGAGCTGACAAGGTATAAATCTGTCGTTCTGCCCCTGAACAAGACAGTTAACCCACTGTTCCTAGGCCGTCATTGTAAATAAGAATTTGTTCTGAACTGGTTAATTAATTAAAAATAAATAAGTCTTCCTCTCTTTGACATTCCACATTAGGGAGAGGCTTTGTATTCAGCTAGTTACATCACAGTATCATAGCTAGCTAGCTCACAACTCACCACACACAGGTCACAGCCATTAGGTGTACCGGTTTGTTGTACGTAATCCACGCAAGTGTGCGTGCATTGAGCAAGTGTGCGTGCATTGAGCAAGTGTGCGTGCATTGAGCAAGTGTGAGTGCATTGAGCAAGTGTGCGTGCATTGCAGGCTTGACAACACATTCACAACACATGTCAGCTGGGGGTGGACCACACCTTGTTGTCTCTGGGCTATTGGACGTCATTGGCAAAAGTAATCCATACCCCCACCCATCCATACCTGTCATGACGCACTCACTTCCAAATCTGGTTTTGGACCAGACTGACTTTATGACCAAAATGATCCTATTGACACTTTGTAGTCCATTTTGACATTAGAATGAATGTTTCTTACACATCTCAATGCTGTATAGGCCATTTATAACAAGAGAGTTGCTTCTAGGAGGCATTTCCCCTTTAAAGACAGATTCTTCTTCAAGATGTTCAGTCAATAGTATCACAGTGGTTATAGAGGTGCAGAACAGCAGGAACTGGATCAGCAGCACGACCAGGTGGACTGGGGACGAGGACAGCCAGGAGTCGTCAGGCCATGTAGTCCTGAGACATGGTCCGACACTTTTTTAGAAAAAAGGTTCTATCTAGAAAAGCAAAGGGCTCTTCAGCTGTCCCCATAGGAAAACCCTACGAAGAACCCTTTTTGGGAGAAGGGTTCTGAATGGAACTCAAAAGGTTATACCTGGAACCAAAGGGTTCTACCTGGAACCAAAAAAGCTGATCCTACAGGGACAGCTGAAGATCCCAACCTTTTTCTAACAGTGAAGGGCTCAGCACCTCTGGGATGGGAGAGAAAAAGAGAGATGGGAGAATTAGAGGGAGCATACCTAAGGTCACACAGGACACCACATAAGGCAGGAGAATTACACTGTGGGGGGACATGGTGACCCCGTCCAAAGTTACCCCCGGACAGTGCCAACCAGGCATAATATAGCCCCACCCACTTTCTTCTCCTTCTCTCGCTTCCTCCATCTTTCTCTCTAGATCCATCTCTCTCTCTCTCTCTCTCTCTCTCTCTCTCCCTTTCCCTCCATCTCCCTGTGTGCTGTACGTCAGTATTGTGCAGCCAGAGCGTAGTTGGAAACAGCTACTATAAATAAACAATTCCATGTTGCTTAAGAGAACCCTGTGACATCGCCGTGGGGACATCACCCTAGCGACAGATGCCACCCTGCCATCAGACCATAGGAGAATGGAGGAGAGTAGATATAGATGGGAAGAGCAAGGGAGGAGAGGATTGCATCTTTGGCTGGGGAATGGGGAGGAGGAGGGGAGACTCTCGAGAGCTTTTTAATCTTGATCTCTTATCTGTCTTTCTCTCTTTCTCTTTCTCTGTCTCTCTGCGCTTCCCTGCTCTCTCTCTCTCTCTCTCTCTCTCTCTCTCCCCCTTCTCTCTGTCCACACTCTGAATGTAATTACCGTATGCACCAGAGGCGAGATCAGGGGAACGAGGGATAGGGAGAAGAAGGAGGAGGAAAGGAAGTGGAGAGAAGGAGAGGAAGAGGAGAGGTGATGTAAGCTTAATGTAATATCACAGTGGAAACTGAAAAAATATATCACCTGCCACAGTTAATAAAATATCACATCCACGTAGCGCTTTCACTGGCAAGAAGGTTAACTGGTATTTCCTGTAAATGTGCTCTTCTCCACACACATGTACGCACACATCTTCCTCATAGCTACCGGTAGTAGTTCTGAACTTATTCACAGCAGTCATGTTGATGAAGACGTTAATGTGACATGCATGTTCCATATACTGTGGGTAACATACAAATGAAACTACACACATTCAAAAAGCTAACCACACACCCACTCCTCTCCCTCCTCATCCTCCACTCTTTCTTTCTTTCTTTCTTTTCTTTCTTTCTTTCTTCTTTCTTTCCTTCTTTCTTTCTTTCTTTCTTTCTTTCTTTCCTTCTTCTTCTTCCTTCCTTCTCTTCCTTCCTTCCTTCCTTCCTTCCTTCCTTCCTTCCTTCCTTCCTTCCTTCCTTCCTTCTTCCTTCTTCCTTCCTTCCTTCCTTCCTTCCTTCCTTCCTTCCTGCCTTCCTTCCTTCCTTCCTTCCTTCCTTCCTTCATTCTCTCTCTCTCTTTCTTCCTCCTCCCTTCTATCCCCCACCCTCTCTCTTTCTCCCTTTCCCTGCGTCTCCCCATTTCCTCCTCTCCTGCCTCCTCCTCTGTAGGTTTGCCCCAGGATCTCACCCCTCTACACGGCCTCGTCTCATCCCTTCTCTCCCTCCGTTTATTTATATCAGCCATGAGCAAAAGTCCTCCTTTCATCTTCTCCAGATAGATCAGTTCAATTCAGCTTCATGAACAACTGGAGAACTGGTTGTCTGTGTGTCTGAGTGTGTATGTCTCTGCCTGTGTGTGTTTGTGTGTGTTTGTCTGGCTGTGTATGTGTGTACATTATGTATACGTGTGCGTGTGTATGTGTGTGTTTGTGTGTTTGTGTGGTTGTGTTGCGTGTGTGTGTGTGTGTGTGGTTGTGTATTTGTGCGTGTGTGTGTGTGTGTGTATGTATACGTGTGTATGTGTGTGTGTGTGTGTGTGTGTGTGTGTGTGTGTGTGTGTGTGTGTGTGTGTGTATGTATACGTGTGTGTGTGTGTGTGTGTGTGTGTGTGTGTGTGTGTGTGTGTATGTACGTGTGTGTGTGTGTGTGTGTGTGTTCACCTCTAGCTCCGTTCTCTCTACAGGTCTCGCTAGCTGCTCCTGCACTCTGGGACTCTTATATAAAGAATACATTTTGATTGAGCCACGTTTCACTCCAAACAATACATGTAGGTAATGAATTTACATACCCAACATTTAACTGATAGATGAGGCCCTCTAAGGCCTTCAGCTGCTCTGCTGGGGCAGCTGGGAAAGATTACTATTCTGCAGGACCTGGTCTATTGGAAATGATGGAGGCATGAGGCTTGGTTCACGACTTTGAGTCACAACGTGGTAAATTACAACAACATGGTTAAATGTTAAAATATAAGAGGCTTGACATCTGCAACTAAAACTTGTTTCCACAATTCCATGTAATGAAAATAGAATAATTTTTCATCCAGAGTTCCAACCAACTGAATCACAACTGTTGAAATTCTACATTAGTTTCTAATTCTACATAAGTTTCTATAAAAGAACAGTTCAAATTCTACATTATTTTCTATAACAGAACTGTTGAAATTCTACATTAGTTTCTATAACAGAACTGTTGAAATTCTACATTGGTTTCTATAACAGAACTGTTGAAATTCTACATTAGTTTCTATAAAAGAAAAGTTCAAATTCTACATTATTATCTATAACAGAACTGTTGAAATTCTACATTCTTTTCTATAACATGACTGTTGAAATTCAACAGTATTTTCCATAACCAAACTATTCAAATGCTACAATTATTTGATGTAATAGAAGTGTTGAATTCTACACATTCTTCCCTCTCGTTCTCTTCAGTGAATAGCGGTTTCCAGGACACATATTAAACCTAGTCCTGGACAAAAAAAAACATGCTCAACGGGACTCTTGATCTGGAAAACCAACCCTCAGCGTAAAATGCTGGTCTTCCCAATAGTGTCATTTGAGGTTGAGACAAGACATTTACACAGAAGACATGGTGGATACATTGGCAGCAACAGGTTTAATTTAGCTCCTCAGATCTCTGTTTTTTAAAGTCTTCTTCAGCTAATGGGCATTATATATACCTGGGCATTATATATACCTGGGCATTATATATAGACAGGACATTATATATACCTGGACATTATATATACCTGGGCATTATATATACCTGGGCATTATATATACCTGGGCATTATATATACCTGGGCATTATATATACCTGGGCATTATACCTGGGCATTATATATAGACAGGACATTATATATATACCTATATACATACCTGGGCATTATATATACCTGGGCATTATATAGACAGGACATTATATATATACCTGGGCATTATACATACCTGGGCATTATATATATATACCTGGGCATTATATATACCTGGGCATTATATATACCTGGGCATTATATATACCTGGGCATTATATATAGACAGGACATTATATATACCTGGGCATTATATATACCTGGGCATTATATATACCTGGGCATTATATATACCTGGGCATTATATATACCTGGGCATTATATATACCTGGGCATTATATATTATATGCCTGGGCGTTACCTGGGCATTATATATACCTGGGCATTATATATAGACAGGACATTATATATATACCTGGGCATTATATATACCTGGGCATTATATATACCACAAGGGCATTACCTCTCTAGGCATTATATGCTCCTGGGCATTATATATAGACAGGACATTATATATGCCTGGGCATTATATATACCTGGGCATTATATATGCCTGGGCATTATATATGCACAGATTATATATACCTGGGCATTATATATACCTGGGCATTATATATAGACAGGACATTATATATACCTGGGCATTATATATACCTGGTCATTATATATACCTGGGCATTATATATACCTGGGCATTATATATAGACAGGACATTATATATACCTGGGCATTATATATACCTGGGCATTATATATACCTGGGCATTATATATACCTGGTCATTATATATACCTGGGCATTATATATACCTGGGCATTATATATACCTGGGCATTATATATACCTGGGCATTATATATACATACCTGGGCATTATATATACTGGGCATTATATATACCTGGGCATTATATAAACCTGGGCATTATATATACCTGGGCATTATATATAGACAGGACATTATATATACCTGGGCATTATATATACCTGGGCATTATATATACATGGGCATTATATATACCTGGGCATTATATATACCTGGCATTATATATACCTGGGAATTATATATACCTGGGCATTATATATACCTGGGCATTATATATACCTGGGCATTATATATACCTGGGCATTATATATACCTGGGCATTATATATACCTGGGCATTATATATACCTGGGCATTATATATACCTGGGCATTATATATACTGGGCATTATATACAGGGCATTATATATACCTGTATATATAGACAGGACATTATATATACCTGGGCATTATATATACCTGGGATTATATATACCTGGGCATTATATATACCAGGACATTATATATACCTGGGCATTATATATACCTGGGCATTATATATACCTGGGCATTATATATACCTGGGAATTATATATACCTGGGCATTATATATACCTGCTGGGCATTATATATACCTGGGCATTATATATACCTGGGCATTATTATGGGCATTATATAGGGCATTATATATAGACAGGACATTATATATGGGCATTATACCTAGGAATTATTATATCTTATACATACCTGGGCAGTATATAGACAGGACATTATATATACCAGGACATTATATCTAGACAGGGTATATATATATAGACAGGGCATTATATATATTATATATAGACAGGGTTATTATATGGGCATTATAGATACCTGGGCATTATATATACCTGACAAGGGCATTATGGGCATCATATATATACCTGGGCATTATATTACCTGGGCATTATATCTAGACAGGGCATTATATCTAGACAGGGTATTATATATTATATATAGACAGGGTATTATATATAGACAGGGCATTATATCTAGACAGGGTATTATATATACCAGGGCATTATATATAGACAGGGTATTATATATAGACAGGGTATTATATATAGACAGGGTATTATATCTACCATTATATATAAACAGGGTATTATATATAGACAGGGTATTATATATAGACAGGGTATTATATATACCAGGGTATTATATATACCAGGGTATTATATAGACAGGGTATTATATATACCAGGGTATTATATTATATATACCAGGGTATTATATATAGACAGGGTATTATATATACCAGGGTATTATATATAGGGTATTATATATACCAGGGTATTATATATAGACAGGGTATTATATATACAGGGTATTATATATACCAGGGTATTATATATACCAGGGTATTATATATAGACAGGGTATTATATATACCAGGGTATTATATATAGACAGGGTATTATATATACCAGGGTATTATATATACCAGGGTATTATATATAGACAGGGTATTATATATAGACAGGGTATTATATATTATATCTAGACAGGGTATTATATATACCAGGGTATTATATATAGACAGGGTATTATATATACCAGGGTATTATATATACCAGGGTATTATATATAGACAGGGTATTATATATACCAGGGTATTATATCTAGACAGGGTATTATATATAGACAGGGTATTATATATAGACAGGGTATTATATATACCAGGGTATTATATCTATTATATCTAGACAGGGTATTATATATACCAGGGTATATATCTATTATATATAGACAGGGTATTATATATACAGGGTATTATATATAGACAGGGGTATTATATCTAGACAGAATTATATATAGACAGGGTATTATATATAGACAGGGTATTATATATACCAGGGTAGACAGGGTATTATATCTATATATATAGACAGGGTATTATATATACCAGGGTATTATATATACCAGGGGCACCGTATTATATATAGACCGAAATCGTTATATATACCAGGGTATTATATATACCAGGGTATTATATATACCAGGGTATTATCTAGGGTATTATATATACCAGGGTATTATATCAGGGGGTATTATATATAGACAGGGTATTATATATACCAGGGTATTATATATAGACAGGGGTATTATATATATATTATATACCAGGGGGTATTATATCTAGACAGGGTATTATATATACCAGGGTATTATATATACCAGGGTATTATATATAGACAGGGGTATTATATATAGACAGGGTATTATATATAGACAGTGTATTATATATACCAGGGTATTATATATACCGGGGTATTATATCTCGACAGGGTATTATATATACCAGGGTATTATATCTAGACAGGGTATTATATATATACCAGGGTATTATATCTAGACAGGGTATTATATACCAGGGTGATTATATATAGACAGGGTATTATATACCAGGGTATTATATATACCAGGGTATTATATATAGACAGGGTATTATATATACCAGGGTATTATATATAGACAGGGTATTATATATAGACAGGGTATTAT
>NW_027010599.1:0-30280 GCF_036934945.1 Oncorhynchus masou masou | reverse complement strand
CTGTCTTGCTCTCTCTGTCTTGCTCTCTCTGTCTTGCTCTCTGTCTTGCTCTCTCTGTCTCGCTCGCTATCTCTGTCTCGCTCTGTCTCGCTTTCGCTCTCTCTGTCTCGCTCACACTTTCTGTCTCACTCACTCTTTCTGTCTCGCTCACTCTCTCTCGCTCTCTCTGTGTCGCTCACTCTCTCTCGCGCTCTCTCTGTTTCGCTCGCTCTCTCTGTCTCGCGCTATCTCTGTCTCGCTCTGTCTCTCTCTGTCTGGCTCGCTCTCTCTGTCTGGCTCGCTCTCTCTGTCTGGCTCGCTCTCTCTGTCTGGCTCGCTCTCTCTGTCTGGCTCGCTCTCTCTGTCTGGCTCGCTCTCTCTGTCTCGCTCTCTCTGTCTCGCTCTCTCTGTCTCTCTCTCTCTCTCTCTGTCTCGCTCTCTCTGTCTCGCTCTCGCTCTCTCTGTCTCGCTCTCGCTCTCTCTGTCTCGCTCTCGCTCTCTCTGTCTCGCTCGCTCTCTCTGTCTCGCTCGCTCTCTCTGTCTCGCTCGCTCTCTCTGTCTCGCTCGCTATCTCTGTCTCGCTCTGTCTCGCTTTCGCTCTCTCTGTCTCGCTCACACTTTCTGTCTCGCTCGCTCTCTCTGTCTCGCTCTCTCTGTCTCGCTCTCTCTGTCTCGCTCTCTCTGTCTCGCTCTCTCTGTCTCGCTCTCTCTGTCTTGCTCTCTCTGTCTTGCTCTCTCTGTCTTGCTCTCTCTGTCTCGCTCGCTATCTCTGTCTCGCTCTGTCTCGCTTTCGCTCTCTCTGTCTCGCTCACACTTTCTGTCTCACTCACTCTTTCTGTCTCGCTCACTCTCTCTCGCGCTCTCTCTGTGTCGCTCACTCTCTCTCGCGCTCTCTGTTTCGCTCGCTCTCTCTGTCTCGCGCTATCTCTGTCTCGCTCTGTCTCTCTCTGTCTGGCTCACTCACTCTGTCTGGCTCGCTCTCTCTGTCTGGCTCGCTCTCTCTGTCTGGCTCGCTCTCTCTGTCTGGCTCGCTCTCTCTGTCTGGCTCGCTCTCTCTGTCTGGCTCGCTCTCTCTGTCTCGCTCTCTCTGTCTCGCTCTCTCTGTCTCGCTCTCTCTCTCTCTCTGTCTCGCTCTCTCTGTCTCGCTCTCGCTCTCTCTGTCTCGCTCTCGCTCTCTCTGTCTCGCTCTCGCTCTCTCTGTCTCGCTCTCGCTCTCTCTGTCTCGCTCTCGCTCTCTCTGGCTCGCGCTCTCTCTGTCTCGCTCGCGCTCTCTCTGTCTCGCTCTCGCTCTCTCTGTCTCGCTCTCTCTCTGTCTCGCTCTCTCTGTCTCTTTGCTCTCTCTGTCTCGCTCTCTATCGCTCGCGCTCTCTCTGTCTCGCTCACTCTCTCTGTCTCGCTAACTCTCTCTCGCGCTATCTCTGTCTCACTCTGTTTCGCTCTCGCTCCCTCTGTCTGGCTCACTCTCTGTCTCGCTCGCTCTCTCTGTCTCGCTCCCTCTGTCTCGCTCCATCTGTCTCGCTCTTGCTCTCTCTGTCTCGCTCTCTCTCTGTCTCGTTCGCTCTCTCTGTCTCACGCTCTCTTTATCCCGCTCTGTCTGTCTCGCTCCCTCTGTCTCGCTCTTGCTCTCTCTGTCTCGCTCTCTCTCTGTCTCGCTCTCTATCGCTCGCGCTCTCTCTGTCTCGCTCACTCTCTCTGTCTCGCGCACTATCTCTGTCTCACTCTGTTTCGCTCTCGCTCCCTCTGTCTGGCTCACTCTCTGTCTCGCTCGCTCTCTCTGTCTCGCTCCCTCTGTCTTGCTCCATCTGTCTCGCTCTTGCTCTCTCTGTCTCGCTCTCTCTCTGTCTCGTTCGCTCTCTCTGTCTCACGCTCTCTTTGTCCCGCTCTGTCTGTCTCGCTCCCTCTGTCTCGCTCTTGCTCTCTCTGTCTCGCTCTCTCTCTGTCTCGCTCTCTATCGCTCGCGCTCTCTCTGTCTCGCTCACTATCTCTGTCTCGCGCTATCTCTGTCTCACTCTGTTTCGCTCTCGCTCCCTCTGTCTGGCTCACTCTCTGTCTCACTCACTCTCTCTGTCTCGCTCCCTCTGTCTCGCTCCATCTGTGTCGCTCTTGCTCTCTCTGTCTCGCTCTCTCTCTGTCTCGTTCGCTCTCTCTGTCTCACGCTCTCTTTGTCCCGCTCTGTCTGTCTCGCTCCCTCTGTCTCGCTCTTGCTCTCTCTGTCTCGCTCTCTCTCTGTCTCGTTCGCTCTCTCTGTCTCACGCTCTCTTTGTCCCGCTCTGTCTGTCTCGCTCTCTCTGTCTGTCTCGCTCTCTCTGTCTGTCTCGCTCTCTCTGTCTGTCTCGCTCTCTCTGTCTGTCTCGCTCTCTCTGTCTGTCTCGCTCTCTCTGTCTCGCTCGCTCTCTCTGTCTCGCTCGCTCTCTCTCTCGCTCTTGCTCTCTCTGTCTCGCTCTCTCTCTGTCTCGTTCGCTCTCTCTGTCTCACGCTCTCATTGTCCCGCTCTGTCTGTCTCGCTCTCTCTGTCTGGCTCGCTCTCTCTGTCTCGCTCGCTCTCTCTGTCTCGCTCGCTCTATCTGTCTCGCTCGCTCTCTCTGTCTCGCTCGCTCTCTCTGTCTCGCTCGCTCTCTCTGTCTCGCTCGCTCTCTCTGTCTCGCTCTGTCTCGCTTTCGTTCTCTCTGTCTCGCTCACACTTTCTGTCTCACTCACTCTTTCTGTCTCGCTCACTCTCTCTCGCGCTCTCTCTGTGTCGCTCACTCTCTCTCGCGCTCTCTCTGTTTCGCTCGCTCTCTCTGTCTCGCTCTGTCTCTCTCTGTCTGGCTCACTCACTCTGTCTGGCTCGCTCTCTCTGTCTGGCTCGCTCTCTCTGTCTGGCTCGCTCTCTCTGTCTGGCTCGCTCTCTCTGTCTGGCTCGCTCTCTCTGTCTCGCTCTCTCTGTCTCGCTCTCTCTGTCTCGCTCTCTCTCTCTCTGTCTCGCTCTCTCTGTCTCGCTCTCGCTCTCTCTGTCTCGCTCTCGCTCTCTCTGTCTCGCTCTCGCTCTCTCTGTCTCGCTCTCGCTATCTCTGTCTCACTCTGTTTCGCTCTCTCTCCCTCTGTCTGGCTCACTCTCTGTCTCGCTCGCTCTCTCTGTCTCGCTCCCTCTGTCTCGCTCCATCTGTCTCGCTCTTGCTCTCTCTGTCTCGCTCTCTCTCTGTCTCGTTCGCTCTCTCTGTCTCACGCTCTCTTTGTCCCGCTCTGTCTGTCTCGCTCCCTCTGTCTCGCTCTTGCTCTCTCTGTCTCGCTCTCTCTCTGTCTCGCTCTCTATCGCTCGCTCTCTCTGTCTCGCTCACTATCTCTGTCTCGCGCTATCTCTGTCTCACTCTGTTTCGCTCTCGCTCCCTCTGTCTGGCTCACTCTCTGTCTCGCTCGCTCTCTCTGTCTCGCTCCCTCTGTCTCGCTCCATCTGTCTCGCTCTTGCTCTCTCTGTCTCGCTCTCTCTCTGTCTCGTTCGCTCTCTCTGTCTCACGCTCTCTTTGTCCCTCTCTCTCTGTCTCGCTCGCTCTCTCTGTCTCGCTCGCTCTCTCTGTCTCGCTCGCTCTCTCTGTCTCGCTCGCTCTCTCTGTCTCGCTCGCTATCTCTGTCTCGCTCTGTCTCGCTTTCGCTCTCTCTGTCTCGCTCACACTTTCTGTCTCGCTCGCTCTCTCTGTCTCGCTCTCTCTGTCTCGCTCTCTCTGTCTCGCTCTCTCTGTCTTGCTCTCTCTGTCTTGCTCTCTCTGTCTTGCTCTCTCTGTCTTGCTCTCTCTGTCTCGCTCGCTATCTCTGTCTCGCTCTGTCTCGCTTTCGCTCTCTCTGTCTCGCTCACACTTTCTGTCTCACTCACTCTTTCTGTCTCGCTCACTCTCTCTCGCGCTCTCTCTGTGTCGCTCACTCTCTCTCGCGCTCTCTCTGTTTCGCTCGCTCTCTCTGTCTCGCGCTATCTCTGTCTCGCTCTGTCTCTCTCTGTCTGGCTCACTCACTCTGTCTGGCTCGCTCTCTCTGTCTGGCTCGCTCTCTCTGTCTGGCTCGCTCTCTGTCTGGCTCGCTCTCTCTGTCTGGCTCGCTCTCTCTGTCTGGCTCGCTCTCTCTGTCTCGCTCTCTCTCTGTCTCGCTCTCTCTCTCTCTCTGTCTCGCTCTCTCTGTCTCGCTCTCGCTCTCTCTGTCTCGCTCTCGCTCTCTCTGTCTCGCTCTCGCTCTCTCTGTCTCGCTCTCGCTCTCTCTGTCTCGCTCTCGCTCTCTCTGTCTCGCTCTCGCTCTCTCTGGCTCGCTCTCGCTCTCTCTGGCTCGCGCTCTCTCTGTCTCGCTCGCGCTCTCTCTGTCTCGCTCTCGCTCTCTCTGTCTCGCTCTCTCTCTGTCTCGCTCTCTCTGTCTCGCTCTCTATCGCTCGCGCTCTCTCTGTCTCGCTCACTCTCTCTGTCTCGCTAACTCTCTCTCGCGCTATCTCTGTCTCACTCTGTTTCGCTCTCGCTCCCTCTGTCTGGCTCACTCTCTGTCTCGCTCGCTCTCTCTGTCTCGCTCCCTCTGTCTCGCTCCATCTGTCTCGCTCTTGCTCTCTCTGTCTCGCTCTCTCTCTGTCTCGTTCGCTCTCTCTGTCTCACGCTCTCTTTGTCCCGCTCTGTCTGTCTCGCTCCTCTGTCTCGCTCTTGCTCTCTCTGTCTCGCTCTCTCTCTGTCTCGCTCTCTATCGCTCGCTCTCTCTGTCTCGCTCACTATCTCTGTCTCGCGCTATCTCTGTCTCACTCTGTTTCGCTCTCGCTCCCTCTGTCTGGCTCACTCTCTGTCTCGCTCGCTCTCTCTGTCTCGCTCCATCTGTCTCGCTCTTGCTCTCTCTGTCTCGCTCTCTCTCTGTCTCGTTCGCTCTCTCTGTCTCACGCTCTCTTTGTCCCGCTCTGTCTGTCTCGCTCCCTCTGTCTCGCTCTTGCTCTCTCTGTCTCGCTCTCTCTCTGTCTCGCTCTCTATCGCTCGCGCTCTCTCTGTCTCGCTCACTATCTCTGTCTCGCGCTATCTCTGTCTCACTCTGTTTCACTCTCGCTCCCTCTGTCTGGCTCACTCTCTGTCTCACTCACTCTCTCTGTCTCGCTCCCTCTGTCTCGCTCCATCTGTCTCGCTCTTGCTCTCTCTGTCTCGCTCTCTCTCTGTCTCGTTCGCTCTCTCTGTCTCACGCTCTCTTTGTCCCGCTCTGTCTGTCTCGCTCCCTCTGTCTCGCTCTTGCTCTCTCTGTCTCGCTCTCTCTCTGTCTCGTTCGCTCTCTCTGTCTCACGCTCTCTTTGTCCCGCTCTGTCTGTCTCGCTCTCTCTGTCTGTCTCGCTCTCTCTGTCTGTCTCGCTCTCTCTGTCTGTCTCGCTCTCTCTGTCTCGCTCTCTCTCTCTGTCTCGCTCGCTCTCTCTCTCGCTCTTGCTCTCTCTGTCTCGCTCTCTCTGTCTCGTTCGCTCTCTCTGTCTCACGCTCTCTTTGTCCCGCTCTGTCTGTCTCGCTCTCTCTGTCTGTCTCGCTCTCTCTGTCTGGCTCGCTCTCTCTGTCTCGCTCGCTCTCTCTGTCTCGCTCGCTCTATCTGTCTCGCTCGCTCTCTCTGTCTCGCTAACTCTCTCTCGCTATCTCTGTCTCACTCTGTTTCGCTCTCGCTCCCTCTGTCTGGCTCACTCTCTGTCTCGCTCGCTCTCTCTGTCTCGCTCCCTCTGTCTCGCTCCATCTGTCTCGCTCTTGCTCTCTCTGTCTCGCTCTCTCTCTGTCTCGTTCGCTCTCTCTGTCTCACGCTCTCTTTGTCCCGCTCTGTCTGTCTCGCTCCCTCTGTCTCGCTCTTGCTCTCTCTGTCTCGCTCTCTCTCTGTCTCGCTCTCTATCGCTCGCGCTCTCTCTGTCTCGCTCACTATCTCTGTCTCGCGCTATCTCTGTCTCACTCTGTTTCGCTCTCGCTCCCTCTGTCTGGCTCACTCTCTGTCTCGCTCGCTCTCTCTGTCTCGCTCCCTCTGTCTCGCTCCATCTGTCTCGCTCTTGCTCTCTCTGTCTCGCTCTCTCTCTGTCTCGTTCGCTCTCTCTGTCTCACGCTCTCTTTGTCCCTCTCTCTCTGTCTCGCTCGCTCTCTCTGTCTCGCTCGCTCTCTCTGTCTCGCTCGCTCTCTCTGTCTCGCTCGCTCTCTCTGTCTCGCTCGCTATCTCTGTCTCGCTCTGTCTCGCTTTCGCTCTCTCTGTCTCGCTCACACTTTCTGTCTCGCTCGCTCTCTCTGTCTCGCTCTCTCTGTCTCGCTCTCTCTGTCTCGCTCTCTCTGTCTTGCTCTCTCTGTCTTGCTCTCTCTGTCTTGCTCTCTGTCTTGCTCTCTCTGTCTCGCTCGCTATCTCTGTCTCGCTCTGTCTCGCTTTCGCTCTCTCTGTCTCGCTCACACTTTCTGTCTCACTCACTCTTTCTGTCTCGCTCACTCTCTCTCGCGCTCTCTCTGTGTCGCTCACTCTCTCTCGCGCTCTCTCTGTTTCGCTCGCTCTCTCTGTCTCGCGCTATCTCTGTCTCGCTCTGTCTCTCTCTGTCTGGCTCACTCACTCTGTCTGGCTCGCTCTCTCTGTCTGGCTCGCTCTCTCTGTCTGGCTCGCTCTCTCTGTCTGGCTCGCTCTCTCTGTCTGGCTCGCTCTCTCTGTCTGGCTCGCTCTCTCTGTCTCGCTCTCTCTGTCTCGCTCTCTCTCTCTCTCTGTCTCGCTCTCTCTGTCTCGCTCTCGCTCTCTCTGTCTCGCTCTCGCTCTCTCTGTCTCGCTCTCGCTCTCTCTGTCTCGCTCTCGCTCTCTCTGTCTCGCTCTCGCTCTCTCTGTCTCGCTCTCGCTCTCTCTGGCTCGCTCTCGCTCTCTCTGGCTCGCGCTCTCTCTGTCTCGCTCGCGCTCTCTCTGTCTCGCTCTCGCTCTCTCTGTCTCGCTCTCTCTCTGTCTCGCTCTCTCTGTCTCGCTCTCTATCGCTCGCGCTCTCTCTGTCTCGCTCACTCTCTCTGTCTCGCTAACTCTCTCTCGCGCTATCTCTGTCTCACTCTGTTTCGCTCTCGCTCCCTCTGTCTGGCTCACTCTCTGTCTCGCTCGCTCTCTCTGTCTCGCTCCCTCTGTCTCGCTCCATCTGTCTCGCTCTTGCTCTCTCTGTCTCGCTCTCTCTCTGTCTCGTTCGCTCTCTCTGTCTCACGCTCTCTTTCTCCCGCTCTGTCTGTCTCGCTCCCTCTGTCTCGCTCTTGCTCTCTCTGTCTCGCTCTCTCTCTGTCTCGCTCTCTATCGCTCGCGCTCTCTCTGTCTCGCTCACTATCTCTGTCTCGCGCTATCTCTGTCTCACTCTGTTTCGCTCTCGCTCCCTCTGTCTGGCTCACTCTCTGTCTCGCTCGCTCTCTCTGTCTCGCTCCATCTGTCTCGCTCTTGCTCTCTCTGTCTCGCTCTCTCTGTCTCGTTCGCTCTCTCTGTCTCACGCTCTCTTTGTCCCGCTCTGTCTGTCTCGCTCCCTCTGTCTCGCTCTTGCTCTCTCTGTCTCGCTCTCTCTCTGTCTCGCTCTCTATCGCTCGCGCTCTCTCTGTCTCGCTCACTATCTCTGTCTCGCGCTATCTCTGTCTCACTCTGTTTCACTCTCGCTCCCTCTGTCTGGCTCACTCTCTGTCTCACTCACTCTCTCTGTCTCGCTCCCTCTGTCTCGCTCCATCTGTCTCGCTCTTGCTCTCTCTGTCTCGCTCTCTCTCTGTCTCGTTCGCTCTCTCTGTCTCACGCTCTCTTTGTCCCGCTCTGTCTGTCTCGCTCCTCTGTCTCGCTCTTGCTCTCTCTGTCTCGCTCTCTCTCTGTCTCGTTCGCTCTCTCTGTCTCACGCTCTCTTTGTCCCGCTCTGTCTGTCTCGCTCTCTCTGTCTGTCTCGCTCTCTCTGTCTGTCTCGCTCTCTCTGTCTGTCTCGCTCTCTCTGTCTCGCTCGCTCTCTCTGTCTCGCTCGCTCTCTCTCTCGCTCTTGCTCTCTCTGTCTCGCTCTCTCTCTGTCTCGTTCGCTCTCTCTGTCTCACGCTCTCTTTGTCCCGCTCTGTCTGTCTCGCTCTCTCTGTCTGTCTCGCTCTCTCTGTCTGGCTCGCTCTCTCTGTCTCGCTCGCTCTCTCTGTCTCGCTCGCTCTATCTGTCTCGCTCGCTCTCTCTGTCTCGCTCGCTCTCTCTGTCTCGCTCGCTCTCTCTGTCTCGCTCGCTCTCTCTGTCTTGCTCGCTTTCGCTCGCTCTCTCTGTCTCGCTCGCTCTCGTTCTCTCTGTCTCGCTCGCTCTCATTCTCTCTGTCTCGCTCGCTCTCTCTGTCTCGCTCGCTCTCTCTGTCTCGCTCCCTCTCTCTGTCTCACTCGCTCTCTCTGTCTCGCTCTCTCTCTGTCTCGCTCTCTGTCTCGCTCGCTCTCTCTGTCTCGCTCGCTCTCTCTCTGTCTCGCTCGCTCTCGCTCGCTCTCTCTGTCTCGCTCACTATCGCTTGCGCTCTCTCTGTCTCGCTCGTTATCTCTCTGTCTCGCTCTGTCTCGCTCGCTCTGTCTCGCTCTCTCTGTCTCGCTCTCTCTCTCTCTGTCTCGCTCTTGCTCTCTCTGTCTTGCTCTCTCTGTCTCGCTCTGTCTCGCTTTCTCTCTCTCTGTCTCGCTCACTCTCTCTGTCTCGCTCACTCTCTCTTGCGCTCTCTCTGTCTCGCTCGCTCTCTCTGTCTCGCTCTCTCTGTCTCGCTCCCTCTCTCTGTCTCGCTCGCTCTCTCTGTCTCGCTTGCTCTCTCTGTCTCGCTTGCTCTCTCTGTCTCGCTCGCTCTCTCTGTCTCGCTCGCTCTCTCTGTCTCGCTCGCTCTCGCTCGCTCTCTCTGTCTTGCTCTCTCTGTCTCGCTCTCTCTCTCTCTGTCTCGCTCTTGCTCTCTCTGTCTTGCTCTCTCTGTCTCGCTCTCTCTCTCTCTGTCTCGCTCTTGCTCTCTCTGTCTTGCTCTCTCTGTCTCGCTCTGTCTCACTTTCTCTCTCTCTGTCTCGCTCACTCTCTCTGTCTCGCTCTCTCTGTCTCGCTCGCTCTCTCTGTCTCGCGCTCTCTCTGTCTGGCTCACTCTCTGTCTCGCTCTCTCTGTCTCTCTCTCGCTCTCTCTCTGTCTCGCTCTCTCTGTCTCTTTGCTCTCTTTGTCTCGCTCTCTATCGCTCGCGCTCTCTGTCTCGCTCTCTCTCTCTCGCGCTCTCTCTGTCTCGCTCACTATCTCTGTCTCGCGCTATCTCTGTCTCACTCTGTTTCGCTCTCGCTCCCTCTGTCTGTCTCACTCTGTTTCGCTTTCTCTCTGTCTCGCTCGCTCTCTCTGTCTCGCTCCCTCTGTCTCGCTCCCTCTGTCTCGCTCTTGCTCTCTCTGTCTCGCTCTCTCTCTGTCTCGCTCTCTCTCTGTCTCGCGCTATCTCTGTCTCGCTCTGTCTCTCTCTGTCTGGCTCACTCACTCTGTCTGGCTCGCTCTCTCTGTCTGGCTCGCTCTCTCTGTCTGTCTCGCTCTCTCTGTCTGTCTCGCTCTCTCTGTCTGTCTCGCTCTCTCTGTCTGTCACGCTCTCTCTGTCTGTCTCGCTCTCTCTGTCTGTCTCGCTCTCTCTGTCTGTCTCGCTCTCTCTGTCTGTCTCGCTCTCTCTGTCTCGCCTCGCGCTCTCTGTCTCGCTCGCTCTCTCTGTCTCGCTCGCTCTCTCTGTCTCGCTCGCTCTCTCTGTCTCGCTCGCTCTCTCTGTCTCGCTCGCTCTCTCTGTCTCGCTCGCTCTCTCTGTCTCGCTCGCTCTCTCTGTCTCGCTCGCTCTCTCTGTCTCGCTCGCTCTCTCTGTCTCGCTCGCTCTCTCTGTCTCGCTCGCTCTCTCTGTCTCGCTCGCTCTCTCTGTCTCGCTCGCTCTCTCTGTCTCGCTCGCTCTCTCTGTCTCGCTCGCTCTGTCTCGCTCTCTCTGTCTTGCTCTCTCTGTCTTGCTCTCTCTGTCTTGCTCTCTCTGTCTTCCTCTCTCTGTCTCGCTCTGTCTCGCTTTCGCTCTCTCTGTCTCGCTCGCTCTCTCTGTCTCGCTCGCTCTGTCTTGCTCTCTCTGTCTTGCTCTCTCTGTCTTGCTCTCTCTGTCTTGCTCTCTCTGTCTTCCTCTCTCTGTCTCGCGCTATCTCTGTCTCGCTCTGTCTCGCTTTCGCTCTCTCTGTCTCGCTCACACTTTCTGTCTCACTCACTCTTTCTGTCTCGCTCACTCTCTCTCGCGCTCTCTCTGTGTCGCTCACTCTCTCTCGCGCTCTCTCTGTTTCGCTCGCTCTCTCTGTCTCGCGCTATCTCTGTCTCGCTCTGTCTCGCTCTGTCTCTCTCTGTCTGGCTCGCTCTCTCTGTCTCGCTCTCTCTGTCTCGCTCTCTCTCTCTCTGTCTCGCTCTCTCTGTCTCGCTCTCTCTCGTCTCGCTCTCTCTCTCTGTCTCGCTCTCTCTGTCTCGCTCTCTCTCTCTCTCTCTGTCTCGCTCTCTCTGTCTCGCTCTCGCTCTCTCTGTCTCGCTCGCTCTCTCTGTCTCGCTCGCTCTCTCTGTCTCGCTCGCTCTCTCTGTCTCGCTCGCTCTGTCTTGCTCTCTCTGTCTTGCTCTCTGTCTTGCTCTCTCTGTCTTGCTCTCTCTGTCTTGCTCTCTCTGTCTTCCTCTCTCTGTCTCGCTCTGTCTCGCTTTCGCTCTCTCTGTCTCACTCGCTCTCTCTGTCTCGCTCGCTCTGTCTTGCTCTCTCTGTCTTGCTCTCTCTGTCTTGCTCTCTCTGTCTCGCGCTATCTCTGTCTCGCTCTGTCTCGCTTTCGCTCTCTCTGTCTCGCTCACACTTTCTGTCTCACTCACTCTTTCTGTCTCGCTCACTCTCTCTCGCGCTCTCTCTGTGTCGCTCACTCTCTCTCGCGCTCTCTCTGTTTCGCTCGCTCTCTCTGTCTCGCGCTATCTCTGTCTCGCTCTGTCTCGCTCTGTCTCTCTCTGTCTGGCTCGCTCTCTCTGTCTCGCTCTCTCTGTCTCGCTCTCTCTCTCTGTCTCGCTCTCTCTGTCTCGCTCTCTCTGTCTCGCTCTCTCTCTCTCTGTCTCGCTCTCTCTGTCTCGCTCTCTCTCTCTCTCTCTGTCTCGCTCTCTCTGTCTCGCTCTCGCTCTCTCTGTCTCGCTCTCGCTCTCTCTGTCTCGCTCTCGCTCTCTCTGTCTCGCGCTCTCTCTGTCTCGCTCTCTCTCTGTCTCGCTCTCTCTCTGTCTCGCTCTCTCTGTCTCTTTGCTCTCTCTGTCTCGCTCTCTATCGCTCGCGCTCTCTCTGTCTCGCTCACTCTCTCTGTCTCGCTCACTCTCTCTCGCGCTATCTCTGTCTCACTCTGTTTCGCTCTCGCTCCCTCTGTCTGGCTCACTCTCTGTCTCGCTCGCTCCCTCTGTCTCGCTCCCTCTGTCTCGCTCCATCTGTCTCGCTCTTGCTCTCTCTGTCTCGCTCTCTCTCTGTCTCGTTCGCTCTGTCTCTCTGTCTCACGCTCTCTTTGTCCCGCTCTGTCTGTCTCGCTCCCTCTGTCTCGCTCTTGCTCTCTCTGTCTCGCTCTCTCTCTGTCTCGTTCGCTCTCTCTGTCTCACGCTCTCTTTGTCCCGCTCTGTCTGTCTGTCTCGCTCTCTCTGTCTGTCTCGCTCTCTCTGTCTGTCTGTCTCTCTCTGTCTGTCTCGCTCTCTCTGTCTGTCTCGCTCTCTCTGTCTCGCTCGCTCTCTGTCTCGCTCGCTCTCTCTCGCTCTTGCTCTCTCTGTCTCGCTCTCTCTCTGTCTCGTTCGCTCTCTCTGTCTCACGCTCTCATTGTCCCGCTCTGTCTGTCTCGCTCTCTCTGTCTGGCTCGCTCTCTCTGTCTCGCTCGCTCTCTCTGTCTCGCTCGCTCTATCTGTCTCGCTCGCTCTCTCTGTCTCGCTCGCTCTCTCTGTCTCGCTCGCTCTCTCTGTCTCGCTCTGTCTCGCTTTCGCTCTCTCTGTCTCGCTCACACTTTCTGTCTCACTCACTCTTTCTGTCTCGCTCACTCTCTCTCGCGCTCTCTCTGTGTCGCTCACTCTCTCTCGCGCTCTCTCTGTTTCGCTCGCTCTCTCTGTCTCGCGCTATCTCTGTCTCGCTCTGTCTCTCTCTGTCTGGCTCACTCACTCTGTCTGGCTCGCTCTCTCTGTCTGGCTCGCTCTCTCTGTCTGGCTCGCTCTCTCTGTCTGGCTCGCTCTCTCTGTCTGGCTCGCTCTCTCTGTCTCGCTCTCTCTGTCTCGCTCTCTCTGTCTCGCTCTCTCTCTCTCTCTGTCTCGCTCTCTCTGTCTCGCTCTCGCTCTCTCTGTCTCGCTCTCGCTCTCTCTGTCTCGCTTTCGCTCTCTCTGTCTCGCTCTCGCTCTCTCTGTCTCGCTCTCGCTCTCTCTGTCTCGCTCTCGCTCTCTCTGGCTCGCGCTCTCTGTCTGTCTCGCTCGCGCTCTCTCTGTCTCGCTCTCGCTCTCTCTGTCTCGCTCTCTCTCTGTCTCGCTCTCTCTGTCTCTTTGCTCTCTCTGTCTCGCTCTCTATCGCTCGCTCTCTCTCTGTCTCGCTCACTCTCTCTGTCTCGCTAACTCTCTCGCGCTATCTCTGTCTCACTCTGTTTCGCTCTCGCTCCCTCTGTCTGGCTCACTCTCTGTCTCGCTCGCTCTCTCTGTCTCGCTCCCTCTGTCTCGCTCCATCTGTCTCGCTCTTGCTCTCTCTGTCTCGCTCTCTCTCTGTCTCGTTCGCTCTCTCTGTCTCACGCTCTCTTTGTCCCGCTCTGTCTGTCTCGCTCCTCTCTGTCTCGCTCTTGCTCTCTCTGTCTCTCGCTCTATCGCTCTCTCTGTCTCGCTCTCTATCGCTCGCGCTCTCTCTGTCTCGCTCACTATCTCTGTCTCGCGCTATCTCTGTCTCACTCTGTCTCTCTGTCTCGCTCGTCTGGCTCTCGTCTCCTCTCTGTCTGGCTCTCTCTGTCTCTCCTCTGTCTCGCTCTCTCTGTCTGTCTCGCTCTCTCTGTCTCGCTCCCATCTGTCTCGCTCTTGTCTCGCTCGCTCTCTCTGTCTCGCTCGCTCTCTGTCTCGTTCGCTCTCTCTGTCTCACGCTCTCTTTGTCCCGCTCTCTCTGTCTCGCTCGCTCTCTCTGTCTCGCTCTCTGTCTCTGTCTCGCTCTCTCTGTCTCGCTCTCTCTGTCTCTCGTTGCTCTCTCTGTCTCGCTCTCTCTCTTGCTGTCTCGCTTGCTCTCTCTGTCTCGCTCGCTATCTCTGTCTCGCTCTGTCTGTCTCGCTGTCTGTCTCGCTCACTTTCTGTCTCGCTCACTCTTTCTGTCTCGCTCGCTCTCTCTGTCTTGCTCTCTCTGTCTTGCTCTCTCTGTCTCGCTCGCTCTCTGTCTCGCTCTCTCTCGTCTCGCTCTCTCTGTCTCGCTCGCTCTCTCTGTCTTGCTCTCTCTGTCTTGCTCTGTCTCTCTGTCTGTCTGCTCTCTCTGTCTGTCTCGCTCTCTGTCTCGCTCGCTCTCTGTCTCGCTCTCTCTGTCTGTCTCGCTCTCTCTGTCTGTCTCGCTCTCTCTGTCTGTCTCGCTCTGTCTCGTCTCACTTTCTGTCTCACTCACTCTTTCTGTCTCGCTCACTCTCTCTCGTCTTGCTCTCTCTGTGTCGCTCTCTCTGTCTCGCTCTCTCGCTGTCTCTCTGTCTCGCTCTCTCTGTCTCTCTCTGTCTCGCTCGCTCTCTGTCTCGCTCGCTGTCTCGCTCGCTCTCTGTCTGTCTCGTCTTGCTCTCTCTGTCTTGCTCTCTCTGTCTTGCTCTCTCTGTCTGTCTCTCTGTCTCTCTGTCTGTTTCTCGCTCTGTCTCGCTCTCTCTGTCTCGCTCTCTCTGTCTGTCTCTCTCTGTCTTCTCTCTGTCTTGCTCTCTCTCTCTCTGTCTCACTGCTCTGTCTCGCTCTATCTCTGTCTCGCTCTGTCTCGCTCTCTCTGTCTCGCTCTCTCTCTCTGTCTCGCTCTCTTTCTGTCTCGCTCTCTCTGTCTCGCGCTCTCTCTGTGTGCTCTCTCTGTCTCGCTCTCTCTGTCTCGCTCTCTCTCTCTGTCTCGCTCTCTGCTCTCTCTGTCTCGCTCTCTCTCTCTGTCTGGCTCTCTGTCTCGCTCGCTCTCTCTGTCTCGCTCGCTCTCTCTGTCTCGCTCTCTCTCTCTCTGTCTCGCTCTCTCTGTCTCGCTCTCTCTGTCTCGCTCTCTGTCTTGCTCTCTCTGTCTCGCTCTCTCTGTCTCGCTCTGTCTCGCTTCGCTCGCTCTCTCTGTCTCGCTCGCTCTCTCTGTCTCGCTCGCTCTCTGTCTCGCTCTCTCTCTGTCTTGCTCTCTCTGTCTTGTCTTGCTCTCTCTGTCTTGCTCTCTGTCTCGCTCTGTCTTGCTCTCTCTGTCTCGCTCTGTCTCGCTCTTCTGTCTCTCTCTGTCTCTCTCGCTCTCTCTGCTCTCGCTCTCTCGCTCTCTGTCTCACTCTCTCTCTCTGTCTCGCTCTCTCTGTCTCGCTCTGCTCTCTCTGTCTTGCTCTCTCTCTTGCTCTCTCTGTCTCGCTCTCTGTCTCGCTCTGTCTCTTCTGTCTCGCTCTCTCTGTCTCGCTCACACTTTCTGTCTCTCGCTCACTCTTTCTGTCTCGCTCTCTCTCTCTCTCTGTCTCGCTCACTCTCTCTCGCTCTCTCTCTCTGTCTCGCTCTCTCTCTCTCTCTCGTCTCGCTCTCTCTGTCTCGCTCTGCTCGCTCTGTCTCGCTCTCTCTCTGGCTCGCTCTCTCTGTCTCGCTCTCTCTGTCTGTCTCGCTCTCTCTGTCTCGCTCTCTGTCTCGCTCTCTCTGTCTCGCTCACTCTCTCTCTGTCTCGCTCTCTCTCGCTCTCTCTGTCTCTCTGTCTCGCTCTCTCTCTGTCTCGCTCACTCTGTCTGTCTCGCTCTCCATCTGTCTCGCTCTCTCTGTCTCGCTCTCTGTCTCGCTCTCTCTCTGTCTCGCTCTCTCTCTGTCTCGCTCTCTCTGTCTCGCTCTCTGTCTCGCTCTGTCTGTCTCGCTCTCTATCGCGCTCTTCTCTGTCTCTCGCTCCCTCTCTCTGTCTCGCTCACTCTCTCTCGCGCTCTCTGTCTCACTCTGTCCCGCTCTCTGTCTCGCTCCTCTGTCTGTCTCGCTCTCTCTGTCTGTCTCGCTCTCTCTGTCTGTCTCGCTCTCTCTGTCTCGCTCCATCTGTCTCGCTCTTGCTCTCTCTGTCTCGCTCTCTCTGTCTCTCGCTCTTGCTCTCTCTGTCTCGCTCTCTCTTGTCCCGCTCTCTCTGTCTCACGCTCTCATTGTCCCGCTCTTGCTCTGTCTGTCTCGCTCTCTCTGTCTGGCTCGCTCTCTGTCTCGCTCTCTTTGTCCCGCTCTGTCTGCTCGCTCTCTGTCTCGCTCGCTCTCTCTGTCTCGCTCGCTCTCTGTCTGTCTCGCTCGCTCTGTCTGTCTCGCTCTGTCTCTGCTCGCGCTCTCTCTGTCTCGCTCACACTTTCTGTCTCACTCACTCTTTCTGTCTCGCTCACTCTCTCTCGCGCTCTCTCTGTGTCGCTCACTCTCTCTCGCGCTCTCTCTGTTCTCTGTCTCGCTCTCTCTGTCTCGCGCTATCTCTGTCTCGCTCTCTTTCTGTCTCGCTCTGTCTCTCTCTGTCTCGCACTCACTCACTCTGTCTGGCTCGCTCTCTCTGTCTGGCTCGCTCTCTCTGTCTGGCTCGCTCTCTCTGTCTGTCTGGCTCTCTCTCTGTCTGGCTCGCTCTCTCTGTCTGGCTCGCTCTCTCTGTCTGTCGCTCTCTCTCTCTCTCTGTCTCGCTCTCTCTGTCTCGCTCTCTCTCTGTCTCTCTCTGTCTCGCTCTCGCTCTCTGTCTCGCTCTCGCTCTCTCTGTCTCGCTTCGCTCTCTCTGTCTCGCTCTCGCTCTCTCTGTCTCGCTCTCGCTCTCTCTGGCTCGCGCTCTCTCTGTCTCGCTCGCTCTCTCTGTCTCGCTCTCGCTCTCTCTGTCTCGCTCTCTCTCTGTCTCGCTCTCTCTGTCTCTTTGCTCTCTCTGTCTCGCTCTCTATCGCTCGCGCTCTCTGTCTCGCTCACTCTCTGTCTCGCTAACTCTCTCTCGCGCTATCTCTGTCTCACTCTGTTTCGCTCTCGCTCCCTCTGTCTGGCTCACTCTCTGTCTCGCTCGCTCTCTCTGTCTCGCTTTGCTCCTCTGTCTCGCTCCATCTGTCTCGCTCTTGCTCTCTCTGTCTCGCTCTCTCTCTGTCTCGTTCGCTCTCTCTCTGTCTCACGCTCTCTTTGTCTCGCTCTCTGTCTCGCTCTCGCTCCCTCTGTCTCGCTCACTCTCTGTCTCGCTCTTTGCTCTCTCTGTCTCGCTCTCTCTCTGTCTCGCTCTCTATCGCTCGCGCTCTCTCTGTCTCGCTCACTATCTCTGTCTCGCTATCTCTGTCTCTCTGTTCGCTCTCGCTCCCTCTGTCTGGCTCACTCTCTGTCTCGCTCGCTCTCTCTGTCTCGCTCCCTCTGTCTCGCCCCATCTGTCTGCTCTTGCTCTCTCTCTGTCTCGCTCTCTCTGTCTCGTTCGCTCTCTCTGTCTCACGCTCTCTTTGTCCCGCTCTCTCTGTCTCGCTCGCTCTCTCTGTCTCGCTCTCTCTGTCTCGCTCGCTCTCTCTGTCTCGCTCGCTCTCTCTGTCTCGCTATCTCTGTCTCGCTCTGTCTCGCTTTCGCTCTCTCTGTCTCGCTCACACTTTCTGTCTCGCTCGCTCTCTCTGTCTCGCTCTCTCTGTCTCGCTCTCTCTGTCTCGCTCTCTCTGTCTCGCTCTCTCTGTCTTGCTCTCTCTGTCTTGCTCTCTCTGTCTTGCTCTCTCTGTCTTGCTCTCTCTGTCTCGCTCGCTATCTCTGTCTCGCTCTGTCTCGCTTTCGCTCTCTCTGTCTCGCTCACACTTTCTGTCTCACTCACTCTTTCTGTCTCGCTCACTCTCTCTCGCTCTCTCTGTGTCGCTCACTCTCTCTCGCGCTCTCTCTGTTTCGCTCGCTCTCTCTGTCTCGCGCTATCTCTGTCTCGCTCTGTCTCTCTCTGTCTGGCTCACTCACTCTGTCTGGCTCGCTCTCTCTGTCTGGCTCGCTCTCTCTGTCTGGCTCGCTCTCTCTGTCTGGCTCGCTCTCTCTGTCTGGCTCGCTCTCTCTGTCTGGCTCGCTCTCTCTGTCTCGCTCTCTCTGTCTCGCTCTCGCTCTCTCTGTCTCGCTCGCTCTCTCTGTCTCGCTCTCGCTCTCTCTGTCTCGCTCTCGCTCTCTGTCTCGCTCTCGCTCTCTCTGGCTCGCTCTCGCTCTCTCTGGCTCGCGCTCTCTCTGTCTCGCTCGCTCTCTCTGTCTCGCGCTATCTCTGTCTCGCTCTGTCTCTCTCTGTCTGGCTCACTCACTCTGTCTGGCTCGCTCTCTCTGTCTGGCTCGCTCTCTCTGTCTGGCTCGCTCTCTCTGTCTGGCTCGCTCTCTCTGTCTGGCTCGCTCTCTCTGTCTGGCTCGCTCTCTCTGTCTCGCTCTCTCTGTCTCGCTCTCGCTCTCTCTGTCTCGCTCTCGCTCTCTCTGTCTCGCTCTCGCTCTCTCTGTCTCGCTCTCGCTCTCTGTCTCGCTCTCTGTCTCGCTCTCTCTCTCTCTCTCTGTCTCGCTCTCTCTGTCTCGCTCTCTCGCTCTCTCTGTCTCGCTCTCGCTCTCTCTGTCTCGGCTCTCGCTCTCTCTGTCTCGCTCTCGCTCTCTCTGTCTCGCTCTCGCTCTCTCTGTCTCGCTCCGCTCTCTCTGGCTCGCGCTCTCTCTGTCTTCGCTCCGCTCTCTCTGTCTCGCTCTCGCTCTCTCTGTCTCGCTCTCTCTGTCTCGCTCTCTCTGTCTTTGCTCTCTCTGTCTCGCTCTCTATCGCTCGCGCTCTCTGTCTCGCTCACTCTCTCTGTCTCGCTAACTCTCTCTCGCGCTATCTCTGTCTCACTCTGTTTCGCTCTCGCTCCCTCTGTCTGGCTCACTCTCTGTCTCGCTCGCTCTCTCTGTCTCGCTCCCTCTGTCTCGCTCCATCTGTCTCGCTCTTGCTCTCTGTCTCGCTCTCTCTGTCTCGTTCGCTCTCTCTGTCTCACGCTCTCTTTGTCCCGCTCTGTCTGTCTCGCTCCCTCTGTCTCGCTCTTGCTCTCTCTGTCTCGCTCTCTCTCTGTCTCGCTCTCTATCGCTCGCGCTCTCTCTGTCTCGCTCACTATCTCTGTCTCGCGCTATCTCTGTCTCACTCTGTTTCGCTCTCGCTCCCTCTGTCTGGCTCACTCTCTGTCTCGCTCGCTCTCTCTGTCTCGCTCCCTCTGTCTCGCTCCATCTGTCTCGCTCTTGCTCTCTCTGTCTCGCTCTCTCTCTGTCTCGTTCGCTCTCTCTGTCTCACGCTCTCTTTGTCCCGCTCTCTCTGTCTCGCTCGCTCTCTCTGTCTCGCGCTCTCTCTGTCTCGCTCGCTCTCTCTGTCTCGCTCGCTCTCTCTGTCTCGCTCGCTATCTCTGTCTCGCTCTGTCTCGCTTTCGCTCTCTCTGTCTCGCTCACACTTTCTGTCTCGCTCGCTCTCTCTGTCTCGCTCTCTCTGTCTCGCTCTCTCTGTCTCGCTCTCTCTGTCTCGCTCTCTCTGTCTTGCTCTCTCTGTCTTGCTCTCTCTGTCTTGCTCTCTCTGTCTTGCTCTCTCTGTCTCGCTCGCTATCTCTGTCTCGCTCTGTCTCGCTTTCGCTCTCTCTGTCTCGCTCACACTTTCTGTCTCACTCACTCTTTCTGTCTCGCTCACTCTCTCTCGCGCTCTCTCTGTGTCGCTCACTCTCTCTCGCGCTCTCTCTGTTTCGCTCGCTCTCTCTGTCTCGCGCTATCTCTGTCTCGCTCTGTCTCTCTCTGTCTGGCTCACTCACTCTGTCTGGCTCGCTCTCTCTGTCTGGCTCGCTCTCTCTGTCTGGCTCGCTCTCTCTGTCTGGCTCGCTCTCTCTGTCTGGCTCGCTCTCTCTGTCTGGCTCGCTCTCTCTGTCTCGCTCTCTCTGTCTCGCTCTCGCTCTCTCTGTCTCGCTCTGCGCTCTCTCTGTCTCGCTCTCGCTCTCTCTGTCTCGCTCTCGCTCTCTCTGTCTCGCTCTCGCTCTCTCTGGCTCGCTCTCGCTCTCTCTGGCTCGCGCTCTCTCTGTCTCGCTCGCGCTTCTCTGTCTCGCTCTCGCTCTCTCTGTCTCGCTCTCTCTCTGTCTCGCTCTTCTGTCTCTTTGCTCTCTCTGTCTCGCTCTCTATCGCTCGCGCTCTCTGTCTCGCTCACTCTCTCTGTCTCGCTAACTCTCTCTCGCTATCTCTGTCTCACTCTGTTTCGCTCCGCTCCCTCTGTCTGGCTCACTCTCTGTCTCGCTCGCTCTCTGTCTCGCTCCCTCTGTCTCGCTCCATCTGTCTCGCTCTTGCTCTCTCTGTCTCGCTCTCTCTCTCTGTCTCGTTCGCTCTCTCTGTCTCACGCTCTCTTTGTCCCGCTCTGTCTGTCTCGCTCCCTCTGTCTCGCTCTTGCTCTCTCTGTCTCGCTCTCTCTCTGTCTCGCTCTCTATCGCTCGCGCTCTCTCTGTCTCGCTCACTATCTCTGTCTCGCGCTATCTCTGTCTCACTCTGTTTCGCTCTCGCTCCCTCTGTCTGGCTCACTCTCTGTCTCGCTCGCTCTCTCTGTCTCGCTCCATCTGTCTCGCTCTTGCTCTCTGTCTCGCTCTCTCTCTGTCTCGTTCGCTCTCTCTGTCTCACGCTCTCTTTGTCCCGCTCTGTCTGTCTCGCTCACTCTGTCTCGCTCTTGCTCTCTCTGTCTCGCTCTCTCTCTGTCTCGCTCTCTATCGCTCGCGCTCTCTGTCTCGCTCACTATCTCTGTCTCGCGCTATCTCTGTCTCACTCTGTTTCACTCTCGCTCCCTCTGTCTGGCTCACTCTCTGTCTCACTCACTCTCTGTCTCGCTCCCTCTGTCTCGCTCCATCTGTCTCGCTCTTGCTCTCTCTGTCTCGCTCTCTCTCTGTCTCGTTCGCTCTCTCTGTCTCACGCTCTCTTTGTCCCGCTCTGTCTGTCTCGCTCCCTCTGTCTCGCTCTTGCTCTCTCTGTCTCGCTCTCTTCTCTGTCTCGTTCGCTCTCTCTGTCTCACGCTCTCTTTGTCCCGCTCTGTCTGTCTCGCTCTCTCTGTCTGTCTCGCTCTCTCTGTCTGTCTCGCTCTCTCTGTCTGTCTCGCTCTCTCTGTCTGTCTCGCTCTCTGTCTCGCTCGCTCTCTGTCTCGCTCGCTCTCTCTCTCGCTCTTGCTCTCTCTGTCTCGCTCTCTCTCTGTCTCGTTCGCTCTCTCTGTCTCACGCTCTCTTTGTCCCGCTCTGTCTGTCTCGCTCTCTCTGTCTGGCTCGCTCTCTCTGTCTCGCTCGCTCTCTCTGTCTCGCCGCTCTCTCTGTCTCGCTCGCTCTCTCTGTCTTGCTCGCTTCGCTCGCTCTCTCTGTCTCGCTCGCTCGTTCTCTCTGTCTCGCTCGCTCTCATTCTCTCTGTCTCGCTGCTCTCTCTGTCTCGCTCGCTCTCTCTGTCTCGCTCCCTCTCTCTGTCTCGCTCCCTCTCTCTGTCTCGCTCCCTCTCTCTGTCTCGCTCCCTCTCTCTGTCTCGCCGCTCTCTGTCTCGCCGCTCTCTCTGTCTCGCTCGCTCTCGCTCGCTCTCTCTGTCTCGCTCGCTCTCTCTGTCTCGCTCACTATCGCTTGCGCTCTCTCTGTCTCGCTCGTTATCTCTGTCTCGCGCTCTCTGTCTCGCTCTCTGTCTCTGTCTCGCTCTTGCTCTCTCTGTCTTGCTCTCTCTGTCTCGCTCTGTCTCGCTTTCTCTGTCTCGCTCACTCTCTCTGTCTCGCTCACTCTCTCTTGCACTCTCTCTGTCTCGCTCGCTCTCTCTGTCTCGCTCGCTCTCTCTGTCTCGCTCCCTCTCTCTGTCTCGCTCCCTCTCTCTGTCTCGCTCCCTTCTCTGTCTCGCTCGCTCTCTCTGTCTCGCTCGCTCTCTCTGTCTCGCTCGCTCTCTCTGTCTCGCGCTCTCTGTCTCGTCGCTCTCGCTCGCTCTCTCTGTCTTGCTCTCTCTGTCTCGCTCTCTCTCTCTCTGTCTCGCTCTTGCTCTCTGTCTTGCTCTCTCTGTCTCGCTCTCTCTCTCTGTCTCGCTCTTGCTCTCTGTCTTGCTCTCTCTGTCTCGCTCTGTCTCACTTTCTCTCTCTGTCTCGCTCACTCTCTCTGTCTCGCTCACTCTCTCTCGCGCTCTCTCTGTCTCGCTCGCTCTCTCTGTCTCGCGCTCTCTCTGTCTGGCTCACTCTCTGTCTCGCTCTCTCTGTCTCTCTCTCGCTCTCTCTCTGTCTCGCTCTCTCTGTCTCTTTGCTCTCTTTGTCTCGCTCTCTATCGCTCGCGCTCTCTCTGTCTCGCTCACTCTCTCTGTCTCGCTCTCTGTCTCGCTCACTATCTCTGTCTCGCGCTATCTCTGTCTCACTCTGTTTCGCTCTCGCTCCCTCTGTCTGTCTCACTCTGTTTCGCTTTCTCTCTCTGTCTCGCTCGCTCTCTCTGTCTCGCTCCCTCTGTCTCGCTCCCTCTGTCTCGCTCTTGCTCTCTCTGTCTCGCTCTCTCTCTGTCTCGCTCTCTCTCTGTCTCGCTCTCTCTCTGTCTCGCTCTCTCTCTGTCTCGTTCGCTCTCTCTGTCTCACGCTCTGTCTGTCTCGCTCTCTCTGTCTGTCTCGCTCTCTCTGTCTGTCTCGCTCTCTGTCTCGCTCGCTCTCTGTCTCGCTCGCTCTCTCTGTCTCGCTCCCTCTCTCTGTCTCGCTCCCTCTCTCTGTCTCGCTCCCTCTGTCTCTGTCTCGCTCCCTCTCTCTGTCTCGCTCGCTCTCTCTGTCTCGCTCGCTCTCTCTGTCTCGCTCGCTCTCGCTCGCTCTCTCTCTCGCTCGCTCTCTCTGTCTCGCTCACTATCGCTTGTGCTCTCTCTGTCTCGCTCGTTATCTCTCTCGCTCTGTCTCGCTCTCGCTCTGTCTCGCTCTCTCTGTCTCGCTCTCTCTCTCTCTGTCTCGCTCTTGCTCTCTCTGTCTTGCTCTCTCTGTCTCGCTCTGTCTCGCTTTCTCTCTCTGTCTCGCTCACTCTCTCTGTCTCGCTCACTCTCTCTTGCACTCTCTCTGTCTCGCCGCTCTCTCTGTCTCGCTCGCTCTCTCTGTCTCGCTCCCCTCTCTCTGTCTCGCTCCCTCTCTCTGTCTCGCTCCCTCTCTGTCTCGCTCGCTCTCTCTGTCTCGCTCGCTCTTCTGTCTCGCTCGCTCTCTCTGTCTCGCTCGCTCTCTGTCTCGCTCGCTCTCGCTCGCTCTCTCTGTCTTGCTCTCTCTGTCTCGCTCTCTCTCTCTCTGTCTCGCTCTTGCTCTCTCTGTCTTGCTCTCTCTGTCTCGCTCTCTCTCTCTGTCTCGCTCTTGCTCTCTCTGTCTTGCTCTCTCTGTCTCGCTCTGTCTCACTTTCTCTCTCTCTGTCTCGCTCACTCTCTCTGTCTCGCTCACTCTCTCTCGCGCTCTCTCTGTCTCGCTCGCTCTCTGTCTCGCGCTCTCTGTCTGGCTCACTCTCTGTCTCGCTCTCTCTGTCTCTCTCTCGCTCTCTCTCTGTCTCGCTCTCTCTGTCTCTTTGCTCTCTTTGTCTCGCTCTCTATCGCTCGCGCTCTCTCTGTCTCGCTCTCTCTCTCGCGCTCTCTCTGTCTCGCTCACTATCTCTGTCTCGCGCTATCTCTGTCTCACTCTGTTTCGCTCTCGCTCCCTCTGTCTGTCTCACTCTGTTTCGCTTTCTCTCTCTCTGTCTCGCTCGCTCTCTCTGTCTCGCTCCCTCTGTCTCGCTCCCTCTGTCTCGCTCTTGCTCTCTCTGTCTCGCTCTCTCTCTGTCTCGCTCTCTCTGTCTCGCTCTCTCTCTGTCTCGCTCTCTCTGTCTCGTTCGCTCTCTCTGTCTCACGCTCTGTCTGTCTCGCTCTCTCTGTCTGTCTCGCTCTCTCTGTCTGTCTCGCTGTCTCTCTGTCTCTCTCGCTCTCTGTCTGTCTCGCTCTCTCTCTCGCTCTGTCTGTCTCTCTCTCTCTCTCTGTCTGTCTCTCGCTCTCGCTCTGTCTGTCTCTCGCTCTCTCTGTCTCGCTCGCTCTCTCTGTCTCGCTCGCTCTCTCTGTCTCGCTCGCTCTGTCTGTCTCGCTCGCTCTCTCTGTCTCGCTCGCTCTCTCTGTCTCGCTCGCTCTCTCTGTCTCGCTCGCTCTCTCTGTCTCGCTACGCTCTCTGTCTCGCTCGCTCTCTCTGTCTCGCTCGCTCTCTCTGTCTCGCTCGCTCTCTCTGTCTCGCTCGCTCTCTCTGTCTCGCTCGCTCTCTCTGTCTCGCTCGCTCTCTCTGTCTCGCTCTCTCTGTCTTGCTCTCTCTGTCTTGCTCTCTCTGTCTTGCTCTCTCTGTCTTGCTCTCTCTGTCTTCCTCTCTCTGTCTCGCTCTGTCTCGCGCTCTCTCTGTCTCACTCGCTCTCTCTGTCTCGCTCGCTCTGTCTTGCTCTCTCTGTCTTGCTCTCTCTGTCTTGCTCTCTCTGTCTTGCTCTCTCTGTCTCGCGCTATCTCTGTCTCGCTCTGTCTCGCTTTCGCTCTCTCTGTCTCGCTCACTCTCTCGCGCTCTCTCTGTTTCGCCGCTCTCTCTGTCTCGCGCTATCTCTGTCTCGCTCTGTCTCGCTCTGTCTCGCTCTGTCTCGCTCGCTCTCTCTGTCTCGCTCTCTGTCTCGCTCTCTCTCTCTCTCTCGCTCTCTCTGTCTCGCTCTCTCTCTCTCTCTCTCTCTGTCTCGCTCTCTCTCTCTCTGTCTCGCTCTCTGTCTCGTCTCGCTCTCTCTCTCTCTCTCTGTCTCGCTCTCTCTGTCTCGCTCTCGCTCTCTCTGTCTCGCTCGCTCTCTCTGTCTCGCTCGCTCTCTCTGTCTCGCTCGCTCTCTGTCTCGCTCGCTCTCTCTGTCTCGCTCTCTCTGTCTTGCTCTCTCTGTCTTGCTCTCTCTGTCTTGCTCTCTCTGTCTTGCTCTCTCTGTCTTCCTCTCTCTGTCTCGCTCTGTCTCGCTTTCGCTCTCTCTGTCTCACTCGCTCTCTCTGTCTCGCTCGCTCTGTCTTGCTCTCTCTGTCTTGCTCTCTCTGTCTTGCTCTCTCTGTCTTGCTCTCTCTGTCTTGCTCTCTCTGTCTCGCGCTATCTCTGTCTCGCTCTGTCTCGCTTTCGCTCTCTCTGTCTCGCTCACACTTTCTGTCTCACTCACTCTTTCTGTCTCGCTCACTCTCTCTGTGTCGCTCACTCTCTCTCGCGCTCTCTCTGTTTCGCTCGCTCTCTGTCTCGCGCTATCTCTGTCTCGCTCTGTCTCGCTCTGTCTCTCTCTGTCTGGCTCGCTCTCTCTGTCTCGCTCTCTCTGTCTCGCTCTCTCTCTCTCTGTCTCGCTCTCTCTGTCTCGCTCTCTCTGTCTCGCTCTCTCTCTCTGTCTCGCTCTCTCTCTGTCTCGCTCTCTCTCTCTCTCTGTCTCGCTCTCTCTGTCTCGCTCTCGCTCGGCTCTGTCTCGCTCTCGCTCTCTCTGTCTCGCGCTCTCTCTGTCTCGCTCTCGCTCTCTCTGTCTCGCTCTCTCTCTGTCTCGCTCTCTCTGTCTCTTTGCTCTCTCTGTCTCGCTCTCTATCGCTCGCGCTCTCTCTGTCTCGCTCACTCTCTCTGTCTCGCTCACTCTCTCTCGCGCTATCTCTGTCTCACTCTGTTTCGCTCTCGCTCCCTCTGTCTGGCTCACTCTCTGTCTCGCTCGCTCCCTCTGTCTCGCTCCCTCTGTCTCGCTCCCTCTGTCTCGCTCTTGCTCTCTCTGTCTCGCTCTCTCTCTGTCTCGTTCGCTCTCTCTGTCTCACGCTCTCTTTGTCCCGCTCTGTCTGTCTCGCTCCCTCTGTCTCGCTCTTGCTCTCTCTGTCTCGCTCTCTCTCTGTCTCGTTCGCTCTCTCTGTCTCACGCTCTCTTTGTCCCGCTCTGTCTGTCTCGCTCTCTGTCTGTCTCGCTCTCTGTCTGTCTCGCTCTCTCTGTCTGTCTCGCTCTCTCTGTCTGTCTCGCTCTCTCTCTCTGTCTCGCTCGCTCTCTCTGTCTCGCTCGCTCTCTCTCTCGCTCTTGCTCTCTCTGTCTCGCTCTCTCTCTGTCTCGTTCGCTCTCTCTGTCTCACGCTCTCTTTGTCCCGCTCTGTCTGTCTCGCTCTCTCTGTCTGTCTCGCTCTCTCTGTCTGTCTCGCTCTCTCTGTCTGTCTCGCTCTCTCTGTCTGTCTCGCTCTCTCTGTCTCGCTCGCTCTCTCTGTCTCGCTCGCTCTCTCTGTCTCGCTCGCTCTCTCTGTCTCGCTCGCTCTCTCTGTCTCGCTCGCTCTCTCTGTCTCTCCTCGCTCTCTCTGTCTCACTCGCTCTCTCTGTCTCGCTCGCTCTGTCTCGCTCTCTCTGTCTCGCTCGCTCTGTCTCGCTCTCTCTGTCTTGCTCTCTCTGTCTTGCTCTCTCTGTCTTCCTCTCTCTGTCTTCCTCTATCTCTGTCTCGCTCTGTCTCGCTTTCGCTCTCTCTGTCTCGCTCACACTTTCTGTCTCGCTCACACTTTCTGTCTCGCTCACTCTTTCTGTCTCGCTCACTCTCTCTGTCTCGCTCTCTCTCTCTCGCGCTCTCTCTGTCTCGCTCTCTCTCTCTGTCTCGCTCTGTCTCGCTCTGTCTCTCTCTGTCTCTCTGTGTCTGGCTCGCTCTCTCTGTCTGGCTCGCTCTCTGTCTCGCTCTCTCTGTCTCGCTCTCTCTGTCTCGCTCTCTCTGTCTCGCTCTTGCTCTCTCTGTCTCGCTCTCTCTCTGTCTCGCTCTCTGTCTGTCTCGCTCTCTCTGTCTGTCTCGCTCTCTCTGTCTCGCTCACTATCGCTCGCGCTCTCTGTCTCGCTCTGTCTCGCTCTCTCTGTCTCGCTCGCTCTCTCTGTCTCGCTCACTATCGCTCGCGCTCTCTCTGTCTCGCTCGTTCTCTCTGTCTCGCTCGTTCTCTCTGTCTCGCTCGTTCTCTCTGTCTCGCGCTCTCCCTGTCTCGCTCTGTCTCGCTCTCTCTGTCTCGCTCTCTTCTGTCTCGCTCTCTCTGTCTCGCTCTCGCTCTCTTCTGTCTCGCTCTTGCTCTCTCTGTCTCGCTCTCTCTGTCTGTCTCGCTCTCTCTGTCTGTCTCGCTCTCTCTGTCTCGCTCGCTCTCTCTGTCTCGCTCACTATCGCTCGCGCTCTCTCTGTCTCGCTCACTATCGCTCGCGCTCTCTCTGTCTCGCTCGTTCTCTCTGTCTCGCTCGTTCTCTCTGTCTCGCTCTGTCTCGCTCTCGCTCTCTCTGTCTCGCTCTCGCTCTCTCTGTCTCGCTCTCTCTGTCTCTGTCTCGCTCTCTCTGTCTCTGTCTCGCTCTCTCTCTCTGTCTCGCTCTCTCTGTCTCGCTCTCGCTCTCTCTGTCTCGCTCTGTTTCGCTCCTCGCTCTCTCTGTCTCGCTCACTCTCTCTGTCTCGCTCACTCTCTGTCTCGCTCGCTCTCTCTGTCTCGCTCTCGCTCTCTCTGTCTCGCTGCTCTGTCTCGCTCGCTTCTCTCTGTCTCGCTCGCTCTCTCTGTCTCGCTCGCTCTCTCTCTGTCTCGCTCGCTCTCTCTGTCTCGCTCGCTCTCTGTCTCGCCTCGCTCTCTCTGTCTCGCTCGCTTCTCTCTGTCTCGCTCGCTTTCTCTGTCTCGCTCGCTCTCTCTGTTTCGCTGCTCTCTCTGTCTCGCTCGCTCTTCTGTCTCGCTCGCTCTCTCTGTCTCGCTCGCTCTCTCTGTCTCGCTCGCTCTCTCTGTCTCGCTCTCTCTCTGTCTTGCTCTCTCTGTCTTGCTCTCTCTGTCTTGCTCTCTCTGTCTTGCTCTCTCTGTCTTCCTCTCTCTGTCTCGCTCTGTCTCGCTTTCTCTCTCTCTGTCTCACTCGCTCTCTCTGTCTCGCTCGCTCTGTCTTGCTCTCTCTGTCTTGCTCTCTCTGTCTTGCTCTCTCTGTCTTGCTCTCTCTGTCTTGCTCTCTCTGTCTCGCGCTATCTCTGTCTCGCTCTGTCTCGCTTTCGCTCTCTCTGTCTCGCTCACACTTTCTGTCTTGCTCACTCTTTCTGTCTCGCTCACTCTCTCTCGCGCTCTCTCTGTGTCGCTCACTCTCTCTCGCGTCTCTCTGTTTCGCTCGCTTCTCTCTGTCTCGCGCTATCTCTGTCTCGCTCTGTCTCGCTCTGTCTCTCTCTGTCTGGCTCACTCTCTCTGTCTGGCTCGCTCTCTCTGTCTGGCTCGCTCTCTCTGTCTCGCTCTCTCTGTCTCGCTCTCTCTCTCTCTGTCTCGCTCTCTGTCTCGCTCTCGCTCTCTCTGTCTCGCTCTCGCTCTCTGTCTCGCTCCGCTCTCTCTCTGTCTCGCGCTCTCTCTGTCTCGCTCTCGCTCTCTCTGTCTCGCTCTCTCTCTGTCTCGCTCTCTCTGTCTCTTTGCTCTCTGTCTCGCTCTCTATCGCTCGCGCTCTCTCTGTCTCGCCACTCTCTCTGTCTCGCTCACTCTCTCTCGCTATCTCTGTCTCACTCTGTTTCGCTCTCGCTCCTCTGTCTGGCTCACTCTCTGTCTCGCTCGCTCCCTCTGTCTCGCTCCCCTCTGTCTCGCTCCATCTGTCTCGCTCTTGCTCTCTCTGTCTCGCTCTCTCTCTGTCTCGTTCGCTCTCTCTGTCTCACGCTCTCTTTGTCCCGCTCTGTCTGTCTCGCTCCCTCTGTCTCGCTCTTGCTCTCAAATTCAAATTTTCAAATTCAAGCTGCTTTATTGGCATGAAAAACATTGTGTCAATATTGCCAAAGCAACAATGTATACAATATACATTGTAACAAAATTCTAAATGATAGCAAATATAAAATATAAAAGTGTAGTAAATAATAATACAAAATTAAATACAAAAATAATAATAATTACAGTAATAACAATAATAGCAATAACAATTAAGTTACTGCTTACTATGCAGATGTTATTATTCAGTGTCCCTCAGGCTATGGCAGGAAAATACATATTTGGCTGCAAGAGGAGCCATTGCTCCTTCGCCCATGAGTATTCTTAGTTTTTCCTCTGGGTTCAATTTGTAAAAATTTGGAATATGTTTAGTAATTTCTGTGAATAATGAATCTCTTTGTGAGGAATATTTATCACAGTAAAGGAGAAAGTGCATCTCTGTCTCTACCTCCCCTGTTATGCAGTGACCACATACACGCTCCTCTTTGGGTAGCCATGTCTTTTTATGTCTGCCGGTTTTCTATTGCCAATCGGTGGTCACTCAGCCTGTACTTGGTAAGGATCTGTCTCTGCTTCGTATCTCTGACAGAGTAGAGATAATCAGCCAATTCATATTCTCTGTTTAGGGTCAGATAGCAATTTAGTCGGCTTTGGGATTTTGTTTCATTTTTCCAATGTTGTAAATATGATTCCTTTGATTGGTTCATGATTTTGCTTATTGGAATTCTTTCTTTTGAAGCAGTGCTGGTGTCAGCTTGGTTGGTGAGGTCCAACACCAGCTGACTAAGAGGGCTCGTTCTGGGCTCAGCTCTTGGGTTTGAAGTGATTTAAATTGCAGACTTGAATTTGGACTTGAATTCAGATGTAGCCAAAATTTTAATGATCTTTTCTGTATTTTCATTATTACTGGAAAACGGCCCAATTCTGCCCTACATGCATTAGTTGGTGTATTTCTCTGGACTTGTAGGATTTTCCGACAGAATTCTGCATGTAGGGCTTCAATTGGATGTTTGTCCCACATTTTAAAGTCCAGTTTATTGAGTGGCCCCAAACCTCACTTCCATAAAGAGCTATTGGTAGGATTACACTGTCAAATATTTTAGTCCAAATTCTAATTGGGATGTTGATTTTGAATAATTTTATTTTTATTGCATACATTGCTCTGCGGGCTTTTTTCTTTGAGTGCATTCACTGCCATATTAAAGTTTCCCGATGCAGATATGGTCAGACCAAGATAGGTGTAATTTTTTGTGTGTTCAATTAAGGTGTTGTTCAGGGTGAATTTATATTTGTGTTTCTGACATCTGGGTTTTTTTTTTTGGAAAATCATGATTTTAGTTTTTTGGAAATTTACTGCCAGGGCCCAATTATGGCAATATTGCTCCAGAATATTAATTTTCTGTTGAAGACCTTCTTTGGTTGGTGATAGAAGTACCAAGTCATCAGCATATAGCAGGTATTTCACCTCTGTGTCAAATAGTGTGAGTCCTGGGGCTGGAGATTGGTCTAACATGTCTGCTAATTCATTGATATAAATGTTGAAAAGATTTGGACTCAAACTGCAGCCTTGTCTCACACCTCGACATTGTGAAAAAAATTCTGTTCTTTGGTTTTTGATTTTTATTGCACACTTGTTTTCTGTGTACATACATTTTATTAAGTCATATACCTTACCACCAAGCCCACTTTGTAGAATTTTGTAGAATAGCCCTTCGTGCCAAATCGAATCAAATGCTTTTTTAAAGTCAATAAAGCAAGCAAAGATTTTGCCCTCTTTTTTTGGTGGACGTGTTTATTAATTAGTGTGTGTAAGGTGTATATATGGTCAGTAGTGCGATGGTTAGGGAAAAGCCAATTTGACATTTACTTATTACATTTTTTTCTTGAAGAAAGGTTTGAATTCTTGAATTCAAAATGCTACAGAAAATCTTTCCCAAGTTACTGTTTACGCAAATTCCCCTGTAATTATTGGGGTCTGATTTGTCTCCACTTTTGTGGATAGGGAGATGAGCCCCTGGTTCCAGACATCAGGGAAGCAGCCAGAAGTTAAAACCATGTTGAACAATTTAAGCACAGCATTTTGCAACTCAGGTGTGCTGTTTTTCAGCATTTCATTTCTGATGTTGTCTAGACCACAAGCCTTCTTTGATTTAATAGATTTTAGCTTTTCATTTAGTTCTTGTTGGGTTATTGGGTAATCTAATGGATTTTGGTTGTTTTTAATGACTGATTCTCTCTCTGATTTTGCTCTCTGTCTCGCTCGCGCTCTCTCTGTCTCGCTCGCTCTCTCTGTCTCGCTCTCTCTGTCTCGCCGCTCTCTCTGTCTCGCTCTCTCTCTGTCTCGTTCGCTCTCTCTGTCTCACGCTCTCTTTGTCCCGCTCTGTCTGTCTCGCTCTCTCTGTCTGTCTCGCTCTCTGTCTGTCTCGCTCTCTCTGTCTGTCTCGCTCTCTCTGTCTGTCTCGCTCTCTCTGTCTGTCTCGCTCTCTCTGTCTGTCTCGCTCTCTCTCTCTCTGTCTCGCTCGCTCTCTCTGTCTCGCTCGCTCTCTCTCTCGCTCTTGCTCTCTCTGTCTCGCTCTCTCTCTGTCTCGTTCGCTCTCTTCTGTCTCACGCTCTCTTTGTCCCGC
>NW_027010598.1:0-30284 GCF_036934945.1 Oncorhynchus masou masou | reverse complement strand
AGTTAGGTAGAGTTATAGCCAGGCAGCAACCTGCTGAGTTAGGTAGAGTTATAGCCAGGCAGCAACCTGCTGAGTTAGGTAGAGTTATAGCCAGGCAGCAACCTGCTGATTTAGGTAGAGTTATAGCCAGGCAGCAACCTGCTGAGTTAGGTAAAGTTATAGCCAGGCAGCAACTTATTGAGTTAGGTAGAGTTATAGCCAGGCAGCAACCTGCTGAGTTAGGTAGAGTTATAGCCAGGCAGCAACCTGCTGATTTAGGTAGAGTTATAGCCAGGCAGCAACCTGCTGAGTTAGGGTAGAGTTATAGCCAGGCAGCAACCTGCTGAGTTAGGTAGAGTTATAGCCAGGCAGCAACCTGCTGAGTTAGGTAGAGTTATAGCCAGGCAGCAACCTGCTGAGTTAGGTAGAGTTATAGCCAGGCAGCAACCTGCTGAGTTAGGTAGAGTTATAGCCAGGCAGCAACCTGCTGAGTTAGGTAGAGTTATAGCCAGGCAGCAACCTGCTGAGTTAGGTAGAGTTATAGCCAGGCAGCAACCTGCTGAGTTAGGTAGAGTTATAGCCAGGCAGCAACCTGCTGAGTTAGGTAGAGTTATAGCCAGGCAGCAACCTGCTGAGTTAGGTAAAGTTATAGCCAGGCAGCAACCTGCTGAGTTAGGTAGAGTTATAGCCAGGCAGCAACCTGCTGAGTTAGGTAGAGTTATAGCCAGGCAGCAACCTGCTGAGTTAGGTAGAGTTATAGCCAGGCAGCAACCTGCTGAGTTAGGTAGAGTTATAGCCAGGCAGCAACCTGCTGAGTTAGGTAGAGTTATAGCCAGGCAGCAACCTGCTGAGTTAGGTAGAGTTATAGCCAGGCAGCAACCTGCTGAGTTAGGTAGAGTTATAGCCAGGCAGCAACCTGCTGAGTTAGGTAGAGTTATAGCCAGGCAGCAACCTGCTGAGTTAGGTAGAGTTATAGCCAGGCAGCAACTTACTGAGTTAGGTAGAGTTATAGCCAGGCAGCAACCTGCTGAGTTAGGTAGAGTTATAGCCAGGCAGCAACTTATTGAGTTAGGTAGAGTTATAGCCAGGCAGCAACCTGCTGAGTTAGGTAGAGTTATAGCCAGGCAGCAACCTGCTGAGTTAGGTAGAGTTATAGCCAGGCAGCAACCTGCTGAGTTAGGTAGAGTTATAGCCAGGCAGCAACCTGCTGAGTTAGGTAGAGTTATAGCCAGGCAGCAACCTGCTGAGTTAGGTAGAGTTATAGCCAGGCAGCAACCTGCTGAGTTAGGTAGAGTTATAGCCAGGCAGCAACCTGCTGAGTTAGGTAGAGTTATAGCCAGGCAGCAACCTGCTGAGTTAGGTAGAGTTATAGCCAGGCAGCAACCTTACTGAGTTAGGTAGAGTTATAGCCAGGCAGCAACCTGCTGAGTTAGGTAGAGTTATAGCCAGGCAGCAACCTGCTGAGTTAGGTAGAGTTATAGCCAGGCAGCAACCTGCTGAGTTAGGTAGAGTTATAGCCAGGCAGCAACTTGCTGAGTTAGGTAGAGTTATAGCCAGGCAGCAACCTGCTGATTTAGGTAGAGTTATAGCCAGGCAGCAACCTGCTGAGTTAGGTAGAGTTATAGCCAGGCAGCAACCTGCTGAGTTAGGTAGAGTTAGGTAGAGTTATAGCCAGCAGCAAGCTATTGAGTTAGGGTAGAGTTATAGCCTGCTGAGTTAGGTAGAGTTATAGCCAGGCAGCAACCTGCTGAGTTAGGTAGAGTTATAGCCAGGCAGCAACCTGCTGAGTTAGGTAGAGTTATAGCCAGGCAGCAACCTGCTGAGTTAGGTAGAGTTATAGCCAGGCAGCAACTTATTGAGTTAGGTAGAGTTATAGCCAGGCAGCAACCTGCTGAGTTAGGTAGAGTTATAGCCAGGCAGCAACCTGCTGAGTTAGGTAGAGTTATAGCCAGGCAGCAACCTGCTGAGTTAGGTAAAGTTATAGCCAGGCAGCAACCTTATTGAGTTAGGTAGAGTTATAGCCAGGCAGCAACCTGCTGAGTTAGGTAGAGTTATAGCCAGGCAGCAACCTGCTGAGTTAGGTAGAGTTATAGCCAGGCAGCAACCTGCTGAGTTAGGTAGAGTTATAGCCAGGCAGCAACCTGCTGAGTTAGGTAGAGTTATAGCCAGGCAGCAACTTATTGAGTTAGGTAGAGTTATAGCCAGGCAGCAACCTACTGAGTTAGGTAGAGTTATAGCCAGGCAGCAACCTGCTGAGTTAGGTAAAGTTATAGCCAGGCAGCAACCTGCTGAGTTGAGTTAGGTAGTTATAGCCAGGCAGCAACCTGCTGAGTTAGGTAGAGTTATAGCCAGGCAGCAGCCTGCTGATTTAGGTAGAGTTATAGCCAGGCAGCAACCTGCTGAGTTAGGTAGAGTTATAGCCAGGCAGCAACCTGCTGAGTTAGGTAGAGTTATAGCCAGGCAGAAACTTACTGAGTTAGGTAGAGTTATAGCCAGGCAGCAACCTGCTGAGTTAGGTAGAGTTATAGCCAGGCAGCAACCTGCTGAGTTAGGTAGAGTTATAGCCAGGCAGCAACTTGCTGAGTTAGGTAGAGTTATAGCCAGGCAGCAACCTGCTGAGTTAGGTAGAGTTATAGCCAGGCAGAAACTTACTGAGTTAGGTAGAGTTATAGCCAGGCAGCAACCTGCTGAGTTAGGTAGTTATAGCCAGGCAGCAACCTGCTGAGTTAGAGTAGCCAGGCAGCAAGAGTTTGTGACGTAGAAGTAGCCAGGCAGAAACTTCTGAGTTAGGTAGAGTTATAGCCAGGCAGCAACCTGCTGAGGGCAGCATTTGGTTCTTTAAGAGCACACACATATTCATCACTCCTCCCTGCGCCATTATAAGATAAGTTAACAATGTGGGTCGACACACAAATTAACTTCTGTCTTGGTGCATGCATTTCACACTTGTCAATGTTCATATTTGAGAGATACAATAATTATTATACTTATCAATGTTGTGGATGAGCGCATTGTTTGTTTGTTCTGTTCCTCTCTCTCCATCTCTGTAGTTCCGGGTATGCTGGAAAAGGACCCGAGCTAAGGGAATTGGGTTGGCTTTATAGTGCCTGTCCCAAATGGCTCATTAATGCATATGGGCATATTGAAAGATATTGTCAGTAGTGATGTAATGTTGTAAATGTTATGTTGTGATATTGTTTAAAACTGTGTTGCAATGTATATCCTTTAGTATGTTTAGTTCATGGAACATGTAGGTTTCTATTGTTAATTGATTAATTAATTAGGTTAATTGTTCTGAGGGAGGGGCAGCCCTACAAAAGGAGACTCTCCTCCAGTCTCTAGAGAGGCAGTTTGGATTGAGCTGTGGATGGGGCAGCATTGTTTTTAAGCTGTCCCATAAGGTAGATGTTGATGGCAGTACTGTTGTTTTTTGTTCCGGAATCACTTGTAAATAAACACCTTTGCACAGAAGAACTTTTGCGGCCCGCCATCTTTTTATTTTGATAGAGGTTAGGTTATCCAGTTAAGCCTTCTGGCCTACTCTACGTGACAGAGTTATAGCCAGGCAGCAACCTGCTGAGTTAGGTAGAGTTATAGCCAGGCAGCAACCTGCTGAGTTAGGTAGAGTTATAGCCAGGCAGAAACTTACTGAGTTAGGTAGAGTTATAGCCAGGCAGCAACCTGCTGAGTTAGGTAGAGTTATAGCCAGGCAGCAACCTGCTGAGTTAGGTAGAGTTATAGCCAGGCAGCAACCTGCTGAGTTAGGTAGAGTTATAGCCAGGCAGCAACCTGCTGAGTTAGGTAGAGTTATAGCCAGGCAGCAACCTGCTGAGTTAGGTAGAGTTATAGCCAGGCAGCAACTTGCTGAGTTAGGTAGTTATAGCCAGGCAGCAACCTGCTGAGTTAGGTAAGGTTATAGCCAGGCAGCAACCTGCTGAGTTAGGTAGAGTTATAGCCAGGCAGCAACCTGCTGAGTTAGGTAGAGTTATAGCCAGGCAGCAACTTGCTGAGTTAGGTAGTTATAGCCAGGCAGAAACTTACTGAGTTAGGTAGAGTTATAGCCAGGCAGCAACCTGCTGAGTTTAAGGTTATAGCCAGGCAGCAACCTGCTGAGTTAGGTAGAGTTATAGCCAGGCAGCAACCTGCTGAGTTAGGTAGAGTTATAGCCAGGCAGCAGCCTGCTGAGTTAGGTAGAGTTATAGCCAGGCAGCAACCTGCTGAGTTAGGTAGAGTTATAGCCAGGCAGCAACCTGCTGAGTTAGGTAGAGTTATAGCCAGGCAGCAACCTGCTGAGTTAGGTAGAGTTATAGCCAGGCAGCAACCTGCTGAGTTAGGTAGAGTTATAGCCAGGCAGCAGCCTGCTGAGTTAGGTAGAGTTATAGCCAGGCAGCAACCTGCTGAGTTAGGTAGAGTTATAGCCAGGCAGCAACCTGCTGAGTTAGGTAGAGTTATAGCCAGGCAGAAACTTACTGAGTTAGGTAGAGTTATAGCCAGGCAGCAACCTGCTGAGTTAGGTAGAGTTATAGCCAGGCAGCAACCTGCTGAGTTAGGTAGAGTTATAGCCAGGCAGCAACCTGCTGAGTTAGGTAGAGTTATAGCCAGGCAGCAACCTGCTGAGTTAGGTAGTTATAGCCAGGCAGCAAGAGTTATAGCCAGGCAGCAACCTGCTGAGTTAGGTAGAGTTATAGCCAGGCAGCAACCTGCTGAGTTAGGTAAAGTTATAGCCAGGCAGCAACCTGCTGAGTTAGGTAGAGTTATAGCCAGGCAGCAAAGCATTTGGTTCTTTAAGCAACCTGCTGAGTTAGGTAGAGTTATAGCCAGGCAGCAACCTGCTGAGTTAGGTAGAGTTATAGCCAGGCAGCAACCTGCTGAGTTAGGTAGAGTTATAGCCAGGCAGCAACCTGCTGAGTTAGGTAGAGTTATAAATGTTATGCAGCAACCTGCTGAGTTAGGTAGAGTTATAGCCAGGCAGCAACCTGCTGAGTTAGTAGAGTTATAGCCAGGCAGCAACCTGCTGAGTTAGGTAGAGTTATAGCCAGGCAGCAACCTGCCGAGTTAGGGTAGAGTTGATGGCAGCTACTGTTGTTTTTGCAGCAACACCTCCTGAGTTAGGTAGATTTTATAGCCAGGCCTCAACCTGCTGAGTTAGGTAGAGTTATAGCCAGGCAGCAACCTGCTGAGTTAGGTAGAGTTATAGCCAGGCAGCAACCTGCTGAGTTAGGTAGAGTTATAGCCAGGCAGCAACTTGCTGAGTTAGGTAGAGTTATAGCCAGGCAGCAACCTGCTGAGTTAGGTAGAGTTATAGCCAGGCAGCAACCTGCTGAGTTAGGTAGAGTTATAGCCAGGCAGCAACCTGCTGAGTTAGGTAGAGTTATAGCCAGGCAGCAACCTGCTGAGTTAGGTAGAGTTATAGCCAGGCAGCAACCTGCTGAGTTAGGTAGAGTTATAGCCAGGCAGCAACCTGCTGAGTTAGGTAGAGTTATAGCCAGTCAGCAACCTGCTGAGTTAGGTAGAGTTATAGCCAGGCAGCAACCTGCTGAGTTAGGTAGAGTTATAGCCAGGCAGCAACCTGCTGAGTTAGGTAGAGTTATAGCCAGGCAGCAACCTGCTGAGTTAGGTAGAGTTATAGCCAGGCAGCAACCTGCTGAGTTAGGTAGAGTTATAGCCAGGCAGCAACTTACTGAGTTAGGTAGGTTATAGCCAGGCAGCAACCTGCTGAGTTAGGTAGAGTTATAGCCAGGCAGCAACCTGCTGAGTTAGGTAGAGTTATAGCTGAACGGAGAGTTGTAACTGAAAAGTTCCAATGGACATGAATCTCATTCCATAGGAAATAAATGACCTATAAAAAGTTCTTCCAGTTTGGGATGGATGAGTATTTCAGGTCTTTCCCCAGATGTTTGAGTTGCAGGCAGCCTTTCCATATTTGCACAGTACTGGGTAAGAGGCAGGTGCTCAGTAACCAGACGTACACCCTGGCCCTGGACATGGTCTGCAGTGACACCTCTAACACAGAGATACAGTGCCTTAGACCGCTGTGCCACTCGAGAGCCCTCGATTCAATAAAGTATTAGCCAATTTCTGCATCATTCAATACTCTCCCATATCTCAGCAACACTTCATGTGGTGGCAAGGCCAGGCACATATATCAGCGACAGATATTAGAATCTCCCTGAAAAATGGGGATCCTATATTCTGGTCTGTGCTATAATAGCAGAGCTATGAATTGAGAACTGCAGGAGTAATACATAGTTTCCTGTTGTCGTCACAGCCAGCTGTTGGAGATATGCATCACCATTAGTAGTTTATAGAGAGCTGCTGCTACTGCTGCTGATATCTGTTGCTGCTATCTGCTATCTGCTGCTGCTATCTGCTATCTGCTGCTATCTGCTGCTATCTGCTGCTGCTATCTGCTGCTATCTGATATCTGCTGCTATCTGATATCTGCTGCTATCTGCTGCTGCTATCTCCCTATCTGCTGCTGCTATCTGCTATCTGCTGCTATCTGCTATCTGCTGCTGCTATCTGCTGCTATCTGCTATCTGTTGCTGCTATCTGCTATCTGTTGCTGCTATCTGCTGCTGCTATCTGCTGCTGCTATCTGCTATCTGCTGTTGCTATCTGCTGCTGTTATCTGCTGCTGCTATCTGCTATCTGCTGCTATCTGCTATCTGCTGCTGCTATCTGCTATCTGCTATCTACTGCTGCTATCTGCTATCTGCTGCTATCTGCTGCTATCTGCTGCTGCTATCTGCTGCTATCTGATATCTGCTGTTATCTGATATCAGCTGCTATCTGCTGCTACTATCTCCTATCTGCTATCTGCTATCTGCTGCTGCTATCTGCTATCTGCTGCTGCTATCTGCTGCTGTTATCTGCTATCTGCTGCTGCTATCTGCTATCTGCTACCTACTGCTGCTATCTGCTATCTGCTGCTGCTATCTGCTATCTGCTATCTACTGCTGCTATCTGCTATCTGTTGCTGCTATCTGCTATCATCTGCTGATATCTGCTATCTGCTGCTGCTATCTGGGGCTGCTGCTGTTGCTGTCTGGTGCTGACAGATTGTGTCTTGGCTGACTGGAAACCTCATGCATTTAGAAAGGGCAGTTATAATACACAGCAGCATGGTTTTGACTACCAGTAATGAATCATGACTGTGTGTGTGTGTGTGTGTGTGTGTGTGTGTGTGTGTGTGTGTGTGTGTGTGTGTGTGTGTGTGTGTGTGTGTGTGTGTGTGTGTGTGTGTGTGTGTGTGTGTGTGCACCCACATTTTACTATACTTGTGAGTACCAGAAGTCCTCATAGGAATAGTAAACCAACAAAACAACATCTGAGAAGTGAGGACATTTTGTTGGTCTTCACTTGTATAAAAGGATATTTAAGGCATATGGGTTAGGATTTCAGGTTAGGTTTAGAAATTAGGGTTAGGTTAGGTTTAGAATTAGGGTGAGGTTTTGAATTAGGGTTAGGTTAAAGGTTAGGTTTAGAATTAGGGTTAGGTTAGGTTTAGAATTAGGGATAGGTTTAGAATTAGGGTTTAGGTTAAGGTTAGGTTTAGAATTAGGGTTAGGTTAGGTTTAGAATTAGGGATAGGTTTAGAATTAGGGTTTAGAATTAGGGTTAGGTTAGGTTTAGAATTAGGGATAGGTTAGGTTTAGAATTAGGGTTGAGGTTAGGTTTAGAATTAGGAGTTAAGGTTAGGGGCTAGAATTAGGTAAGGGTTAGGTTTAGAATTAGGGTTAGGTTTAGAATTAGGGTTAGGTTTAGAATTAGGTTGAGGTTAGGTTTAGAATCAGGAGTTAAGGTTAGGGGTAGAATTAGGTAAGGGCTAGGTTTAAGAGTTAGGATAAGAATTAGGGGTTATGGAAAATAGGATTTTGAATGGAAATTAACTGTTGGTCCGTAAAAAGTCCTCACAAGTATAAGAAAAACAGAGATCTGTCATGTGGGCCTCTCCCATGTCCAGTATTGTGTGGGCCTCTCCCATGTCCAGTATTGTGGGCCTCTCCCATGTCCAGTATTGTGGGCCTCTCCCATGTCCAGTATTGTGTGGGCCTCTCCCATGTCCAGTATTGTGTGGGCCTCTCCCATGTCCAGTATTGTGGGCCTCTCCCATGTCCAGTATTGTGTGGGCCTCTCCCATGTCCAGTATTGTGGGCCTCTCCCATGTCCAGTATTGTGGGCCTCTCCCATGTCCAGTATTGTGTGGGCCTCTCCCCATGTCCAGTATTGTGTGGGCCTCTCCCATGTCCAGTACTGTGTGGGCCTCTCCCATGTCCAGTATTGTGGGCCTCTCCCATGTCCAGTATTGTGGGCCTCTCCCATGTCCAGTATTGTGTGGGCCTCTCCCATGTCCAGTATTGTGGGCCTCTCCAATGTCCAGTACTGTGTGGGCCTCTCCCATGTCCAGTATTGTGGGCCTCTCCCATGTCCAGTATTGTGGGCCTCTCCCATGTCCAGTATTGTGTGGGCCTCTCCCATGTCCAGTATTGTGTGGGCCTCTCCCATGTCCAGTATTGTGTGGGCCTCTCCCATGTCCAGTATTGTGTGGGCCTCTCCCATGTCCAGTATTGTGTGGGACTCTCCCATGTTCAGTATTGTGGGCCTCTCCCATGTCCAGTATTGTGGGCCTCTCCCATGTCCAGTATTGTGTGGGCCTCTCCCATGTCCAGTATTGTGTGGGCCTCTCCCATGTCCAGTATTGTGTGGGCCTCTCCCATGTCCAGTATTGTGTGGGCCTCTCCCATGTCCAGTATTGTGTGGGACTCTCCCATGTTCAGTATTATGGGCCTCTCCCATGTCCAGTATTGTGGGCCTCTCCCATGTCCAATATTGTGCGGGCCTCTCCCATGTCCAGTATTGTGTGGGCCTCTCCCATGTTCAGTATTGTGTGGGCCTCTCCCATGTCCAGTATTGTGTGGGCCTCTCCCATGTCCAGTATTGTGGGCCTCTCCCATGTCCAGTATTGTGTGGGCCTCTCCCATGTCCAGTATTGTGGGCCTCTCCCATGTCCAGTATTGTGTGGGCCTCTCCCATGTCCAGTATTGTGTGGGACTCTCCCATGTTCAGTATTGTGGGCCTCTCCCATGTCCAGTATTGTGGGCCTCTCCCATGTCCAGTATTGTGTGGGCCTCTCCCATGTCCAGTATTGTGTGGGCCTCTCCCATGTCCAGTATTGTGTGGGCCTCTCCCATGTCCAGTATTGTGTGGGCCTCTCCCATGTCCAGTATTGTGTGGGACTCTCCCATGTTCAGTATTATGGGCCTCTCCCATGTCCAGTATTGTGGGCCTCCCATGTCCAATATTGTGCGGGCCTCTCCCATGTCCAGTATTGTGTGGGCCTCTCCCATGTTCAGTATTGTGTGGGCCTCTCCCATGTCCAGTATTGTGTGGGCCTCTCCCATGTCCAGTATTGTGTGGGACTCTCCCATGTTCAGTATTGTGGGCCTCTCCCATGTCCAGTATTGTGAGGGACTCTCCCATGTCCAGTATTGTGGGCGTCTCCCATGTCCAGTATTGTGTGGGCCTCTCCCATGTCCAGTATTGTGCGGGCCTCTCCCATGTCCAGTATTGTGCGGGCCTCTCCCATGTCCAGTATTGTGGGCCTCTCCCATGTCCAGTAGTGTGGGCCTCTACTCAGATTTCCCAGAGTAAACTGCTTCCTACTCAGTCCCAGATGCTAATATATGCATATTATTATTAGTATTGGATAGAAAACACTCTGAAGTTTCTAAACCTGTTTGAATGATGTATGTGACTATAACAGAACTCATATGAAAGGCAAAAACCTGAGAAAAAAATCCAAACAGGAAAAGTGGGAAATCTGAGGTTTGTAGTTTTTGAACTCAGGCCCTATCGAATACACAGTGGGATATTGGTCATGTTGCACTTCTTAAGGCTTCCACTAGATGTCAACTGTCTTTAGAACGTTGTTCCAGGCTTCTTCTGTGAATGGGACCCGGATGAGAGCTGTTTGCCTAAGGGGTCTGGCAGCAGCCTCGTTCTCAGTCACGCGCGTTCACATGAGAGGTACCTCGCGTCCCATTGCTTTCCTACAGACAGTGGAATTCTCCGGTTGGAACATTATTGAACATTTATGATACAAACATCCTAAAGATTGATTCTATACTTAGTTTGACAAGTTTCTTCGACCTGTAATATAACTTTTTAAACTTTTCGTCCAACTCGACCTGAACGCGTTTGGATTTGTTTACCTAACGCCCTAACAAAAGAAGCTAGCGGAACCCCAGTCCTAGACAGATGCGGTCTCTCTGTCCGTCTGAGGCCAAGTTGAAGACTCTGGTCACTGCTGCAATCAAATCAAATGCTTTGACACGCCTTCCACAGGTTCCCATGACATGCTCCAGCGCTCCTGGTAGCCTAAGTCTGTGTGTCATGCTTACAGCATGGAGGATAGCTGAGAAATAGAGTTCCTATTTCTCTGATACTTTCTTACATCCTGGTCAGGGCCTGAAGCACATTACATGGAGGATCGTTTGAAAAGATTCAGCAATCAACACAACTGCTGTAACGCTTCTCGTTGGTGGAAGGAGAGGAGGACCAAAACGCAGCGTGGTAAGTGTTCGTCATGTTTTAATTGAACAAACTGAACACTACACAAAATAACAACGAAGCCGAAAAACGAAACAGTTCTGCCAGGTGAACAGACACTAAACAGAAATTAAACACCAACAACCGAAATGGGGAAAACTGCTACTAAGTATGATTCTCAATCAGAGACAACGAACGACACCTGCCTCTGATTGAGAACCATACTAGGCCAAACACATAGAAATATAACATAGAAAAAAGAACAGACTACTCACACCCTGACCAACCTAACACCAAGACATAAAAAAGGAACTGAGGTCAGAATGTGACAACTGTGGGAGACATGTTTACTGCATGCCTTATCTACCAGTCTCCTCAGAGAGAGAGAGAGACAGAGAGAGAGAGAGAGAGAGAGAGAGACAGAGAGAGAGACAGAGAGAGAGAGAGAGAGAGAGAGAGAGAGAGAGAGAGAGAGAGAGAGAGAGAGAGAGAGAGAGACAGAGAGAGAGACAGAGAGAGAGAGACAGAGAGAGAGAGAGAGAGAGAGAGAGAGAGAGAGAGATAGAGAGCACAGTCTGTGTCAGCGGGGAACAGCATAAAAACGCAAGACTATCACCAGCAGAAGTGTGTTAAACATGTCAACGTCTATAGATGAAGATGCCTTTTTGAGAGACATAAATAGTGCATTGTTCAGACCATACTAAACCAGTAACCCATACAGCCAAACATCCGTGACACCTCAGAGGATCTGGCTTCCTTTGGCACACACACACACACACAAAGTGAGGCTCGTTTTTCTGAAAAGATGGAGAGAGAGAAGCTTTTCTGGAAACGTAAGCATCAATCATTTCTTCACGTTTTCTGACAGGGTTAATTTTTATTTTTATTCTTTTTACCTTTATTTTACTAGGCAAGTCAGTTAAGAACAAATTCTTATGTTCAATGACGGCCTAGGAACAGTGGGTTAACTGCCTGTTCAGGGGCAGAAGGACAGATTTGTACCTTGTCAGCTCGGGATTTGAACTTGCAAACTTCCGGTTACTAGTCCAACACTCTAACCACTAGGCTACCTACCGCCCCTACACTCTAACCACTAGGCTACCTATCACCTCTACACTCTAACCACTAGGCTACCCTGCCGCCCCTACACTCTAACCACTAGGCTACCTACCACCCCTACACTCTAACCACTAGACTACCCTGCCGCCCCTACACTCTAACCACTAGGCTACCTGCCGCCCCTACACTCTAACCACTAGGCTACCTACCATCCCTACTCTAACCACTAGGCTACCCTGCCGCCCCTACACTCTAACCACTAGGCTACCCTGCCGCCTCTACACTCTAACCACTAGGCTACCCTGCCTCCCCTACACTCTAACCACTAGGCTACCTGCCGCCCCTACACTCTAACCACTAGGCTACCCTGCCGCCACTACACTCTAACCACTAGGCTACCTACCGCCTCTACACTCTAACCACTAGGCTACCTGCCGCCTCTACACTCTAACCACTAGGCTACCCTGTCCCCCCTACACTCTAACCACTTGGCTACCCTGCCGCCCCTACACTCTAACCACTAGGCTACCCTGCCGCCACTACACTCTAACCACTAGGCTACCCTGCCGCCACTACACTCTAACCACTAGGCTACCCTGCCGCCCCCACACTCTAACCACTAGGCTACCCTGCCACCACTACACTCTAACCACTAGGCTACCCTGCCGCCACTACACTCTAACCACTAGGCTACCCTGCCGCCACTACACTCTAACCACTAGACTACCTAACGCCACTACACTCTAACCACTAGGCTACCCTGCCGCCACTACACTCTAACCACTAGGCTACCCTGCCGCCCCTACACTCTAACCACTAGGCTACCCTGCCGCCCCTACACTCTAACCACTAGGCTACCCTGCCGCCCCCTACACTCTAACCACTAGACTACCCTGCCGCCCCTACACTCTAACCACTAGGCTACCTACCATCCCTACTCTAACCACTAGGCTACCCTGCCGCCACTACACTCTAACCACTAGGCTACCCTGCCGCCACTACACTCTAACCACTAGACTACCTAACGCCACTACACTCTAACCACTAGGCTACCCTGCCGCCCCTACACTCTAACCACTAGACTACCCTGCCGCCCCTACACTCTAACCACTAGGCTACCTGCCGCCCCTACACTCTAACCACTAGGCTACCTACCATCCCTACTCTAACCACTAGGCTACCCTGCCGCCACTACATTCTAACCACTAGGCTACCCTGCCGACCCTACACTCTAACCACTAGGCTACCTACCGCCCCTACACTCTAACCACTAGGCTACCTACCGGAATATGGAAGAAGTATAAATATAGGTCAATATAGTAGAGACATCAAATGTATTTCTAAAGCCCTTTATACATCAACAGATGTCACTAAGTGTCTATACAGAAACTAAGCCTAAAACCCCAAAACAGCAACGCAGTACACAACATGCACAAAGAAATGCCAGCCAATCAATATCTACTAAATCTGGCTTGGCTAATTCTTTGCCTCCCAAGTCATTTAAGTATGCTGATGAATAACTGAATGGCTGTGATAAAAGTAGGCTACAAACAAACAAGAGGCAGCACATCACAGACATGATCCTTTGTCAGATAACACTGTTAAAATAAGAATCTATTCTATTGTATCTTCTATCAAGAGGAAACTGATTTTTTAAAAACAACTCAAAAACGTTTGCTGCGATGCCCATTGTAGTTTTCTCTTGTGTATTGTACAAATCAAACCACATCCCACTGAGCACGAGCCTGTTGGCAAAACTGTGTGGAGATCAGAGAATGATGAAGTTCTCTTTCATTCGGAGGCTCGGTGGTTATGGGGGGGGGGAAGATTTCTCACATAGAGAGGAACTGTTGTTATTTACAACTGGGAACTAAAAATAACCACAACCAAAAATGAGCTCAGACTGGGGAAAAATATTTTTTCTTCCAACTCAGGAACTGAGTCGGCAACTTTCTGACTTGGAGATCACTGAACTCTATCTCGGGAACTCAGGCCTCCAACCTAAAGATCACTGACGTCATGATTTGACCTCTTATTCCTCCGAGTTCCCAGTTGTCTTGAAAGCCCCATAAAACTCATGGTAGGTTACCCTTCATTAGTACCCTTCGCCAGCTCATTTCTGTGTGAAGCTGGATTCAGTGTTCTCGTCTGCATTAAGACCAAATATCCATCCAGGTTGGATGTGACAGCAGAGATGAGGTGCACCACTGTCGACCACGCCCCCTCATGGTGAGATACCACGCCCCCTGGCGTTGAGAAGTCACGCCCCTAATGGTGAGATACCACGCCCCCTGATGTTGAGAAGCCACGCCCCCTGATGGTGAGATACCACGCCCCCTGACGTTGAGAAGCCACGCCCGGACAGTGAGAAGCCACGCCCCGGCGATGAGAAGCCACACCCCTGACGGTGAGACGCCACGCCCCCTGACGATGAGAAGCCTCACCCCTGACTGTGAGAAGCCACGCCCCTGGCTGTGAGACGCCACACCCCCTGATGGTGAGAAGCCACGCCCCCTGATGGCGAGAAGCCACGCCCCTGATGGCGAGAATCTCTGACGCGACATGCATCAAGCACACCCATCTCAATGGTGGTGGTGAGATAAAGTTAGTGTATTTGGCTATTTCATCCACACCCATAGCTGATAGGTGTATCAAATTGAGCACCCAGCCATGCAACTTCCAAAGACAGACAGTGGCAGTAGAACGGCCCGTAATGAAGAGCTCAGTGACTTTCAACGTGGCACCGTCATAGGATGCCACTTTTCCAACGAGTCAGTTCGTCAAATATCTGCCCTGCTAGAGCTGCCCCGGTCAACTGTAAGTGCTGTTACTGCGAAGTGGAAACATCTTGGAGCAACAACGGCTTAGCAATGAAGTGGTAGGCCACGCAAGCTCACAGAACGGGACCGCAGAGTGCCGAAGCACGTAAAAATCATTGGTTGGAACACTCACTATCAAGTTCCAAACTGCTTCTGGAAGCAACGTTGGCACAATAACTGTTCATCGGGAGCTTTGTGTAATGGGTTTCCATGGCCAAGCAGCCTCACTCAAACCTAAGATCACCTAAGATCACCATGCGCAATGCTAAGCGTCAGCTAAAGTGGGGTAAAGCTCACCATTATTGGACTCTGGAGCAGTGGAAACGCGTTCCCTGAAGTGATGAATCACGCTTCACCATCTGGCAGTCCAACAGAGGAAATCTGTGTTTGGCGAGTGCCAGGAGAATGCTACCTGCCCCAATGCGTAGTCCCAACTGTAAAGTTTGGTGGAGGAGGAAAATTGGTCTGGGACTGTTTTTCATGGTTAGGACTAGGCCCCTAAGTTCCAGTGAAAGGAAATCTTAATGCTACAGCGACATTCTAGAGGATTCTGTGCTTCCAACTTTCCCGTGCACTCATTACAGAAATGGTTTGTCGAGATCGGTGTGGAAGAACTTGACTGGCCTGCACAGAGCCCTGACCTCAACCCCATCGAACACCTTTAGGATGAATTGTAACATCGACTGTGAGCCAGGCCTAATCGCCCAACATCAATGCCCGACCTCACTAATGCTCGTGGCTGAATGGAAGCAAGTCCCCGCAGCAATGTTCCAACATCTAGTGGAAAGCCTTCCCAGAAGAGTGGAGGATTTTATAGGAGCAAAGGTGGCACCAACTCTATATAAATACCAATGATTTTGGAATGTGATATTTAACAAGTAGACTTACTTTTGGCCATGTAGTGTGAATTATGTCAGACTAATTTGGAATTGACTGTCACAGCCCCACATTAAATGTATTTGATGGTGAGTTGAGAAGACAGAAGACAGAATACTGTTACAACATTTTTCAATTGATTGATAATTGATTGCCCCAAATAAAACAGTGATCATTGGCTGTTAATTACATCATTTTTTTCACATGATTGGGTGTGTGTGTGTGTGTGGGTGGGGGGGGATCATGGGTCCACAAAGTTAGCCTTTACAAAGTTAGCCTTTACTTATTTAAGTATAAAAACAGATATCCACCACACTTAGCCCAAACTTCAGTAGGAGTCTCCTCTTCTCCTATGAGGTGACAAGATGTCTGTGCACTAAACCACATAGTATTTAGGCCTATGTAGGCAAACACTAAAGCTTGGCTGGGAGTTCATTTTCAGACATGTGTGGAAGCAGGTACTTAAATCCAAATTTGCCTCATTAAATATTCATCAGAATATATGGAGCCCCTATAATGTTATGTTTCTTCCACGTATTGGGGATGGGATGAATATTTAGGAAGGTAGATTTGAGTTTAAGTGGAACTTCAAAAGGCACTCTGCAGTAGTTACCTTTCTGACAGCTCAATATTTGATGTGTTCACTTCAATAGAAATTATGTCAGTTCCTGATGCTGCTTGCTGTACTCAGTCATTTGTATTTATTTATTTATTTATTTCACCTTTATTTAACCAGACAAACAAGAAATTTGTGGAGTGGTTGAAAACGAGTTTTAATGACTCCGACCTGAGTGTAAACTTCTCCACTATTGGCCTATTTATTGCTTTACCTCCTTACTACATTTGCACAAACTGTGTACAGACGTTTCTATTGTGTTATTGACTGTATGTTTGTTTATTCCATGTGTATCTGTGTGTTGTTGTTTTTTGCTTTATCTTGGCCAGGTCTCAGTTGTAAATGAGAACTTGTTCTCAGCTGGCCTACCTGGTTAAATAAAGGTTAAATAAATAAATACAAATGACTGAGTACAGCAAGCAGCATCAGGAACTGACATAATTTCTATTGAAGTGAACACATCAAATATTGAGCTGTCAGAAAGGTAACTACTGCAGAGTGCCTTTTGAAGTTCCACTTAAACTCAAATCTACCTTCCTAAATATTCATCCCATCCCCAATACGTGGAAGAAACATAACATTTTAGGGACATATATTCTCATGAATATTTAATGAGACAAATTTAGATTAAGTACCTGCTTCCCACATGTCACCTAGCCAAGCTTTAGTATTCACCTACATAGGCCTAAATACTATGTGGTTTAGTGCACAGACATTTCACCTTTTCATAGGAGAAGAGGAGACTCCTACTGAAGTTTGGGCTAAGTGTGGTGGATATCTGTTTTTGTAATTAAATAAGTGTCAAGTCCGTCGTACGAAGGAGACCAAGGTGCAGCGTGGTATACGTACATTCTTCTCTATTAGGAGAATGCACACTGAACCAACATGACGCTAATATGAATAGTGCCGGCAGGCAACTAAACATAGAACAAGAACCCACAAACACCAAAGGGAAATGGCTACCTAAATATGATCCCCAATCAGAGACAACGATAAACAGCTGCTTCTGATTGGGAACCATATCAGGCCACCATAAACATACAAATACCTAGACATACAAAACCCTAGACAATACAAAACCTCTAGACAATACAAAACCCCTAGACAATACAAAACCCCTAGACATTGTTTTTTTACCTTTATTTTACTAGGCAAGTCAGTTAAGAACAAATTCTTATTTTCAATGACGGCCTAGGAACACTGGGTTAACTGCCTGTTCAGGGGCAGAACGACAGATTTTGTACCTTGTCAACTCGGGATTTGAACTTGCAACCTTTCGGTTACTAGTCCAATGCTCTTACCACTAGGCTACACTGCCGCCACTGCTGACATACAAAACCCCTAGACAATACAGAAACTAGCGTATCCACCCTAGTCACACCCTGACCTAACCAAAATATAAAGAAAACAGAGATATCTCAGGTCCGGCAAACCTTTTGGACCCATGACCCCATTTTGATATCTTACCACCCACCATGTGAAAAAAATGGTGTCATCCCATCCTCATCACTCTCATCCCAACCCCCTCCCATCCTCGTCACTCTCATCCCAACCCCTCCCATCCTCATCACTCTCATCCCAACCTCCTCCCATCCTCATCACTCTCATCCTAACCCCCTCCCATCCTCATCACTCTCATCCTAACCCCCTCCCATCCTCATCACTCTCATCCCAACCCCCCCCATCCTCGTCCCTCTCATCCCAACCCCTCCCATCCTAGTCCCTCTCATCCCAACCCCTCCCATCCTCATCACTCTCATCCCAACCTCCTCCCATCCTCATCCCTCTCATCCCACACCCCCCCCCCATCCTCTCAAGACAATGTATCAGGAGAAATAACAATGGGATATATTTGAATTCATATATCTCATCTGCATCATTGTGTCTGTCTGAGACTCAGCAGTTAAACGAGACACATTTGAGTCAATAGTTAATGCTCATGTAGGTCGCAGATGTTGCAGCTAGTCTGAACCTCAGGGGAGTGCTGTCATGGTGCGTGAGCAGACACTAATAACTATCTGGACAGAGAATTATTACCACATAGCTATTTCATTATGCATGGTAGCAGACAGGCTTCTCCAGAGACTGCTGAAGCCAAAGAAACATCAATACAGCACACTGGAGCCAGTATTTTGCTGGTAGGCCACAGCCGTTACGGTAGGCCGGGGCCGGGTACGGTAGAAGACGTCTGGGTACGGTAGAACACGGCTGGGTACCGGTAGGACACGGCTGGGTACCGGTAGGACACGGCCGGTACGGTAGGCTACGGCCAGTATCCTGTAAAGGTCTCACGTAATTTTGAGGTCCAACAGAATACTGTGTGAACAGCATTGACTATCAGTCCTATACAGGTACTAAAGTAAAACAGCTGATTGTTACAGTAGTTCTCTGTTTTTAAATAAGAGTTCATTATTTATAATTCCAGTCTAACAGAGAGGCAATGTTTTCCCACTCAGCACAAAAGGAACTAACATGAGAGAGCAGATATCCCTCTTCCTGTCCCAGCCCAGGTCTAGGCTACATCTGCACTACACTGCTAACAGAGGACAGACTGGGCAGCGTCATTGCCAGTGCCAGGGTTAGTCTGAGTCTTTCCTTGGCATCAGCTCCCACTAATTTCCATTGTGCATAAAGCCTATGATTAAACACCCTGCCAAAGGATGTATTATAGTCTGTAGAGCTCTGCTACCCAACTCAAGCCAGACGGCCCGACATTATTCATCGGGTTAGGACTGGGTAGGGCCTTAAATTTCATCAATAACTAGGGTAGGGCCTTTATTTCATCAATAACTAGGGTAGGGCCTTTATTTCATCAATAACTAGGGTAGGGCCTTTATTTCATCAATAACTAGGGTAGGGCCTTTATTTCATCAATAACTAGGGTAGGACCTTTATTTCATCAATAACTAGGGTAGGACCTTTATTTCATCAATAACTAGGGTAGGACCTTTATTTCATCAATAACTAGGGTAGGGCCTTTATTTCATCAATTACTAGGGTAGGGCCTTTATTTCATCAATAACTAGTGTAGGGCCTTAAATTTAATCAATAACTAGGGTAGGACCTTTATTTCATCAATAATTAGGTAGGGGCCTTTATTTCATCAATAACTAGGTAGGGCCTTTATTTCATCAATAACTAGGGTAGGGCCTTTATTTCATCAATAACTAGGGTAGGGCCTTTATTTCATCAATAACTAGGGTAGGGCCTTTATTTCATCAATAACTAGGTAGGGCCTTTATTTCATCAATAACTAGGGTAGGACCTTTATTTCATCAATAACTAGGGTAGGGCCTTTATTTCATCAATAACTAGGGTAGGACCTTTATTACATCAATAACTAGGGTAGGACCTTTATTTCATCAATAACTAGGGTAGGGCCTTTATTTCATCAATAACTAGGGTAGGACCTTTATTTCATCAATAACTAGGGTAGGGCCTTTATTTCATCAATAACTAGGGTAGGACCTTTATTTCATCAATAACTAGGGTAGGGCCTTTATTTCATCAATAACTAGGGTAGGACCTTTATTTCATCAATAACTAGGGTAGGACCTTTATTTCATCAATAACTAGGGTAGGGCCTTTATTTCATCAATAACTAGGGTAGGACCTTTATTTCATCAATAACTAGGGTAGGGCCTTTATTTCATCAATAACTAGGGTAGGACCTTTATTTCATCAATAACTAGGTAGGACCTTTATTTCATCAATAACTAGGGTAGGGCCTTTATTTCATCAATAACTAGGGTAGGACCTTTATTTCATCAATAACTAGGGTAGGGCCTTAAATTTCATCAATAACTAGGGTAGGACCTTTATTTCATCAATAACTAGGGTAGGGCCTTTATTTCATCAATAACTAGGGTAGGGCCTTTATTTCATCAATAACTAGGGTAGGACCTTTATTTCATCAATAACTAGGGTAGGGCCTTTATTTCATCAATAACTAGGGTAGGACCTTTATTTCATCAATAACTAGGGTAGGGCCTTTATTTCATCAATAACTAGGGTAGGGCCTTTATTTCATCAATAACTAGGGTAGGACCTTTTATTTCATCAATAACTAGGGTAGGGCCTTTTATTTCATCAATAACTAGGTAGGACCTTTATTACATCAATAACTAGGGTAGGACCTTTATTTCATCAATAACTAGGGTAGGGCCTTAATTTCATCAATAACTGGGGTAAGAGCAGGGCTTGGGTATCACTAAATTGATCACTAATATTATGAAAATGAGCCGTTTGCTCGTGCTCTGCTGCTCAGGACAGTCATATCTGACTAAGATCACAACATGGTGTCAGAAGTACCTCGTCAAATATAAGACAGGAGAGATTATTTCACAGAAAATAATGTTACTTGAGTTTTGCCGGAGTTTAGAGTGACGAAAAGTAGCCAACAGCTGACTGCTCTCTCATGTCTCTTCATGGAGCAGAGCAGCCCAAATGGAGCTGTTGCCATGGATACTCAGACTCAGAGCGCCATGAGCAGAGCGAGCTGTGCGCAGGGAGCAGGTGACCGACCGAGAGGAGCAGCTAATGGATTTACTAACAGAGGAAGTTATTTCTGATTTCGGGCAAAGGCTTTAAATTTGCCAGAAGCAATCAGGCCTGAGTAGGGCCTGAACGCCTCGGGCCTGGTTAGGGCCTGAACGCCGCGGGCCTGATTAGGTCTGAACGTCGCGGGGCCTGGGTAAGGCCTGAACATCGTGAGCCTGGTTAGGGCCTGGAGCGTCTCAGGCCTGGTTAGGGCCTGAACATCGTGGGCCTGGTCAGGGCATGAACGCCTCGGGCCTGGTTAGGGCCTGAACGCCGCGAGCCTGGTAAGGCCTGGAACATCGTGGGCCTGGTTAGGGCCTGAACATTGTGGGCCTGGTTAGGGCCTGAACATTGTGGGCCTGGTTAGGGCCTGAACGTCGCGGGCCTGGGCAAGGCCTGAACATCGGGCCTGGGTAGGGCCTGAGCGTCGCTGGCCTGGGTAAGGCCTGAACATCGTGGGCCTGGGTAGGGCCTGAACGCTGTGGGCCTGGGTAGGTCTTGTGCTTCAAATTCATGCCTGTGCAGAGCTCTAGTTTTCTGCCTGACAGACTGACCTTGGGATTGAGACGATACAGCCAGATACTGTACTCCTATACTCAGGACCTTGTTAGGGCATTTTATTTATAGTCTATGGGACCAGTCTGTCTATATATAGACCTCTGAAAAAAAGGAGAGCACTGTCATCTGGCAGAAGAACAACAGAGTGAGGAGGACAGGACACCCACCGGTGGTCAACAAGAGAAAGCTTTTAGCTAAAGTTTCTTAGCTTCTTTGATTACCTTACAATAGAGTTCGCCAGCTTGTAGTCCTAAAAAAAAAACAGAAATGAAATACCTTACGTTGGTTCATCCATTTCTATGGGAGGAAATGAATGGGAAGAATAGGGTTTATGGATAACTGCCTAAAATATGGTCTGTGGTTAACACAGGGTTAGGCTATCTTACTTTAGCAACTATGGGGCAAAACAGACAGGGTTGGCTTAGATTGTTGACAAAATGTAAACTAAATTTCGTCTTCAATGTTTATTCAATAACATTAATAAAATTTTCTCAACTTGTCTCTCAAATACATTGTTACAGTTGTTGGTCAGCTTGCTAGAGAATTTTAGCCATATTTAGCATTGAAATTAAATCATTCAAAACAAGACTTGGTATCAAGAACAAGATGATGAGACATTACCCACGTGGCAGTTGTTACCCACGTGGAGCAGTTGTTACCCACATGGCAGTTGTTACCCACGTGGCAGTTGTTACCCACGTGGCAGTTGTTACCCACGTGGCATTGTTGGTAGCTATCTGGCCATCCTGAATCACTAGAATCCTGAATCACTGCCAGGGGTAGAACGACAGATGTTTCAATTGTCAACTCAGGGATGTGATCTTGCATAAATTTCAGTTACAAGTCCAACACGTAAACCACTAGGCTACCTGCTGCTTTGATCGACAAGTGTCGTGGGAAATCGGTTCAAGTATAACGCCATAAGAACTTGTGAAATCAAATAGGCTTTTAATACAACGTATATCCATATCTGCTTTCAGTTAGATCATAAGGGTGGCAAGACCCTTGCTTTGTCCTAAAAATAATATACGTCCATCTATTCTATAGGCCTATGCTTTGGCCCTGTATTTAGATCAATGCTTCTTCGGTATGTGTGTCCTTATTAGGATCAGCAGACTATGTGTCTCCTCTATCTTTAGTGTGTCCAGTTGTCCTAGGCGCCTATGGCCTTACTCTGGCCTCCTGTCCTATACAATAGACAATGCATTTACCAGAATGGCAAATGCACTCTAAGTGTATCTTTCTCCTGTGTTACAGTATTATGTTCCTCCTTATATGTACAACTTTCTCCCACACGAGCCATGGTGGAGTTAGTGCCTACAAAAAGACACCATTACTATTGTTCTCTACATACTACATGTGGAAGAAGGTCAGCATATTTTCAACAGGAGAAGGAATCATATTCACTAGTAGTGAATCACTAGATAGCCATCCATACCAAAACGTGTGTGAAGACACAGTAAGGACCAACCAATCACGCCGAAAAAAATCTACTCTCATTCCCTTAAATAACTATCTTTACGTTACGAGTAGATTTTTCAGATTTTTCTCAGCAGAAAATGTGTTCTGTCCAGTCTGGCAATACTGTAGCGTTTCATTACATTTGCAAGACTATAACTGTGAATTGTTTATAGCCAGCGAGCCTAATCCAATTTCCTCTAGCTTTTATCTGATCTCCTTCCAAGATACAAGCTCATTGGGCAAAATAAAACCACGCAAGGTTGCATTTTTAAAGTCTCTGCTGGCATAATCAAAGCTATGCTTAGCATTTTTACACCCAAACAACTTGAATAACAAATAATAAAAGCGCTGCTCTGCCTTCTCAACAACACTATCAACAAGGCAGGTCCCACAGGCCCTAGTTTCTGCCTTCTCAACAACACTATCAACAAGGCAGGTCCCACAGGCCCTAGTTTCTACCTTCTCAACAACACTATCAACAAGGCAGGTCCCACAGGCCCTAGTTTCTGCCTTCTCAACAACACTATCAACAAGGCAGGTCCCACAGGCCCTAGTTTCTACCTTCTCAACAACACTATCAACAAGGCAGGTCCCACAGGCCCTAGTTTCTACCTTATCAACAACACGATCAACAAGGCAGGTCCCACAGGCCCTAGTTTCTACCTTCTCAACAACACTATCAACAAGGCAGGTCCCACAGGCCCGAGTTTCTGCCTTCTCAACAACACTATCAACAAGGCAGGTCCCACAGGCCCTAGTTTCTACCTTCTCAACAACACTATCAACAAGGCAGGTCCCACAGGCCCTAGTTTCTACCTTCTCAACAACACTATCAACAAGGTAGGTCCTACAGGCCCTAGTTTCTACCTTCTCAACAACACTATCAACAAGGCAGGTCCTACAGGCCCTAGTTTCTACCTTCTCAACAACACTATCCACAAGGCAGATCCTACAGGCCCTAGTTTCTACCTTCTCAACAACACTATCCACAAGGCAGGTCCTACAGGCCCTAGTTTCTACCTTCTCAACAACACTATCCACAAGGCAGGTCCTTACAGGCCCTAGTTTTGTCACACCTGGACTACTGTTCAGTTGTGTGGTCAGGTGCCACAAAGAGGGACCTCTGAAAATTTCAATTGGTCCGAACAGGGACGCATGGCTGGCCCTTAAATATACACTGAGAGCTAATATTATCATGTAAATCGTTCGTGGCTCAAAGTGGAGGAGAGATTGACTTCCTCACTACTTGCTTTTGTAAGAAGTGTTGACATGTTGAATGCACCAAGCTGTCTGTTTAAACTACTACAGTAGCACACAGCTCAGACACCCATCCATACCCCACAAGACATGCCACCAGAGGTCTGTTTAAACTACGAGCACACAGCTCAGACACCCATCCATACCCCACAAGACATGCCACCAGAGGTCTGTTTAAACTACTAACATACAGCTCAGATACCCATCCATACCCCACAAGACATGCCACCAGAGGTCTGTTTAAACTACTAACATACAGCTCAGATACCCATCCATACCCCACAAGACATGCCACCAGAGGTCTGTTTAAACTAGTAGCACACAGCTCAGACACCCATCTATACCCCACAAGACATGCCACCAGAGGTCTGTTTAAACTACTAGCACACAGCTCAGACACCAATGCATACCCCACAAGACACCCATCCATACCCCACAAAGAAATGCCACCAGAGGTATGTTTAAACTACTAACACACATCAGACACCCATCTATACCCCACAAGACTCTGCCACCAGAGGTCTGTTTAAACTACTAACACACAGCTCAGACACCAATGCATACCCCACAAGACATGCCACCAGAGGTCTGTTTAAACTACTAACACACAGCTCAGACACCCATCCATACCCCACAAGACATGCCACCAGAGGTCTCTTTCCCCAAGTCCAGAACAGACTATGGGAGGTGTACTACTACATAGAGCCATGATTACATGGAACTCTATTCCACAGTACTACATAGAGCCATGACTACATGGAACTCTATTCCACAGTACTACATAGAGCCATGACTACATGGAACTCTATTCCACAGTACTACATAGAGCCATGATTACATGGAACTCTATTCCACTGTACTACATAGAGCCATGACTACATGGAACTCTATTCCACAGTACTACATAGAGCCATGATTACATGGAACTCTATTCCACAGTACTACATAGAGCCATGATTACATGGAACTCTATTCACAGTACTACATAGAGCCATGACTACATGGAACTCTATTCCACAGTACTACATAGAGCCATGATTACATGGAACTCTATTCCACAGTACTACATAGAGCCATGACTACATGGAACTCTATTCCACAGTACTACATAGAGCCATGACTACATGGAACTCTAATCCACAGTACTACATAGAGCCATGACTACATGGAACTCTATTCCACAGTACTACATAGAGCCATGACTACATGGAACTCTATTCCACAGTACTACATAGAGCCATGACTACATGGAACTCTATTCCACAGTACTACATAGAGCCATGACTACATGGAACTCTATTCCACAGTACTACATAGAGCCATGACTACATGGAACTCTATTCCACAGTACTACATAGAGCCATGATTACATGGAACTCTATTCCACAGTACTACATAGAGCCATGATTACATGGAACTCTATTCCACAGTACTACATAGAGCCATGACTACATGGAACTCTATTCCACAGTACTACATAGAGCCATGACTACATGGAACTCTATTCCACAGTACTACATAGAGCCATGATTACATGGAACTCTATTCCACAGTACTACATACACCATGACTACATGGAACTCTATTCCACAGTACTACATAGAGCCATGATTACATGGAACTCTATTCCACAGTACTACATACACCATGACTACATGGAACTCTATTCCACAGTACTACATAGAGCCATGATTACATGGAACTCTATTCCACAGTACTACATAGAGCCATGACTACATGGAACTCTATTCCACAGTACTACATAGAGCCATAACTACATGGAACTCTATTCCACAGTACTACACAGAGACATGACTACATGGAACTCTATTCCACAGTACTACATAGAGCCATGACTACATGGAACTCTATTCCACAGTACTACATAGAGCCATGACTACATGGAACTCTATTCCACAGTACTACATAGGGTCATGATTACATGGAACTCTAATCCACAGTACTACATAGAGCCATGACTACATGGAACTCTATTCCACAGTACTACATAGAGCCATGACTACATGGAACTCTATTCCACAGTACTACATAGAGCCATGACTACATGGAACTCTATTCCACAGTACTACATAGAGCCATGACTACATGGAACTCTATTCCACAGTACTACATAGAGCCATGACTACATGGAACTCTATTCCACAGTACTACATAGAGCCATGACTACATGGAACTCTATTCCACAGTACTACATAGAGCCATGACTACATGGAACTCTATTCCACAGTACTACATAGAGCCATGACTACATGGAACTCTATTCCACAGTACTACATAGAGCCATGACTACATGGAACTCTATTCCACAGTACTACATAGAGCCATGACTACATGGAACTCTATTCCACAGTACTACATAGAGCCATGACTACATGGAACTCTATTCCACAGTACTACATAGAGCCATGACTACATGGAACTCTATTCCACAGTACTACATAGAGCCATGACTACATGGAACTCTATTCCACAGTACTACATAGAGCCATGATTACATGGAACTCTATTCCACAGTACTACATAGAGCCATGACTACATGGAACTCTATTCCACAGTACTACATAGAGCCATGCCTACATGGAACTCTATTCCACTGTACTACATAGAGCCATGACTACATGGAACTCTATTCCACTGTACTACATAGAGCCATGACTACATGGAACTCTATTCCACAGTACTACATGAGCCATGACTACATGGAACTATATTCCACAGTGCTACATAGAGCCATGACAACATGGAACTCTATTCCACAGTACTACATAGAGCCATGACTACATTGAACTCTAGTCCACAGTGCTACATAGAGCCATGACTACATGGAACTCTATTCCACAGTGCTACATAGAGCCATGATTACATGGAACTCTATTCCACAGTACTACATAGAGCCATGACTACATGGAACTCTATTCCACAGTACGACATAGAGCCATGACTACATGGAACTCTATTCCACAGTACTACATAGAGCCATGACTACATGGAACTCTATTCCACAGTACTACATAGAGCCATGACTACATGGAACTCTATTCCACAGTACTACATAGAGCCATGACTACATGGAACTCTATTCCACAGTACTACATAGAGCCATGACTACATGGAACTCTATTCCACAGTACTACATAGAGCCATGACTACATGGAACTCTATTCCACAGTACTACATAGAGCCATGACTACATGGAACTCTATTCCACAGTACTACATAGAGCCATGACTATATGGAACTCTATTCCACAGTACTACATAGAGCCAACTACATGGAACTCTATTCCACAGTACTACATAGAGCCATGACTACATGGAACTCTATTCCACAGTACTACATAGAGCCATGACTACATGGAACTCTATTCCACAGTACTACATAGAGCCATGACTACATGGAACTCTATTCCACAGTACTACATAGAGCCACGACTACACATGGAACTCTATTCCACAGCACTACATAGAGCCATATTTCACATGGAACTCTATTCCACAGTACTACATAGAGCCATGACTACATGGAACTCTATTCCAGAATCAGATTTACAAAACAAAAATACACCTTATGGAACAGCAGGGACTGTGAAGAGACACACACACACAGAAACAGACACACACGCACACACACACACACACTATACACACACAGGAACAGACACACACACACACTCTATACACACACACTCTATACACACACACACACACACTCTATACACACACAGGAACAGACACATACACACACACTCTATACACACACATACATTGTAATATTGTTTGTGTGGTAGGTATTATACATGTTGTATTGTAGATATGTAGTGGTGTAATAATGTTATATGATGCAAAAAAGTGTTTGGTTGATGTAAGTGCCTTAAAATGTTTGGACCCCAGGAAGACCCCTGCTGCTCTGGCAGGAACTAATGGGGATCCAATAAACCCAGGGAAGAGTAGCTGCTGCCTTGGCAACAGCTAATGGGGATCCATAATAAATACAAATAACAAATCAGAAACACATTACATCATCGAAATCAATGTGCACATAAGTGAAAAGCCATTTGCAATGAGACCAAAAAGATCACCTCAAATCACCTCAACCTAGGCTGAACAAAAATAAACACAACATGCCACAATTTCAAAGGGATTCTACTGAGTTAAAGTTCATATAAATAAATCAGTAATTGAAATAAATGTATTGGTCCCTAATCTGTGGATTTCACATACTCACATGTCTGGTGAGTATGCAGGACATGGAAGAACTGGGACATTTTCAGCTTCCAGGAATTGTACAGATCCTTGCAACATGGTGCTGTGCATTATCATGCTAAAACATGAGGTGATTGAGGTATATGAATGGCACCACAATGGGCTAGAGGGTCTCGTCTTGGTTTCTGTGCATTCAAATTGCCATTGATAAAATGCAATTGTGTTCGGTCCATAGTTTATGCCTGCCCATACCATAACCCCACCACCACCATGGGGCACTCTGTTCACAACGTTGACATCAGCATACAACTCGCCCACACAATGTCATACACGCTGTCTGCCATCTGCCGGGTACAGTTGAATCCGGGATTAATCTGTGAAGAGCACACTTCTCCAGCGAGGCCAGTGACCATCAGCATTTACCCACTGAAGTCGGTTATGACGCTGAACTGAAGTCAGGTCAAGACCCTGATGAGGACAACGAGCACACAGATGAGTTTCCTGAGGCGGTTTCTGACAGCAAACCTGCAGTTTCATCAGCTGTCCAGGTGGCTGGTCTCAGATGATACTGCAGGTGAAGAAACCGGATTCGGAGGACCTGGCCTGGCGGGTTACATGTGGTTTGTGGTTGTGAGGCTGGTTGGACGTACTGCCAAATTCTCAAATCCCCTGTCATGTGCAAGTTTTAGATAGACACAATACCTGTTATGCAAAGGCGTCAGATAAAGATGACGTGCAGGACCTTGCAGGGATGTGTAGTCTAGCATTTTCAAATCTGAGAGTAAATAAATCATCTTGTTCGAGAGAGATTTCATGGTTATCAAACAAGCCTACTACGTGTTTCTATGAGAAAAAAGCGATTGGAACCATTTCCCTGTTTGACCACTAGGTTTTATGGGCACCTCCACTGTGGGGCTCATTATAGGTAAGAATAACATGTTCATATTTAGTTCATTAGCTGGCTCAGTGGTTTCCAACCTTTTGTTACTTTAACACCAACTGAATAATGCGCTTATCCCGGAGTACCTCCTCATGTGCATTTGACCAGTACAGCAGGCCTATGGTCTGATGAGTTTTATCAAGTACCCCATGTGGATAGGCAAAGTACCTCCAGGGGTCCTAGTACCCCTGTTTGGGAACCACTGAGCTAGCTCATATTACATGGCCTGTTCCATGTTTGGAATTGACACAACAGAATGTGACATCACAGTGAGATAACGGTTCACTAGCTGCCGAACGTTAGCTACATTACATTAATTAGCCCGCTAGCTAATTAAATACCTAATTAATTAACGATCCAATGGGGCTTTAAACCCCCCTAGCCCAATAATGTACTAGTTAGTTAGCATCTATGAAAGGGGTATAAACTCCCTGGCTAGCTAGTACAGAAAGGGGTTGACTAGCTAACAGCACAACAAACACAAAAAACCCACCTCTTCTTTAGTTAGCTACTGTAAAAGTTATCCAGCTAACGTTGCAGCAACAAACAAAGATAGAGCGTAGCCGGTTGCTACTAAAATAACTTGTTATTTCTTTGACAATTAGAAGTTAGAGAACAAGACCTCAACCAGTGCCCACGCAAGTCAACCGTTATTTATTTACTCAAACTCAAACTATAGTATCGGCCTCGGTCGAAATCCGCACCTCAAGGGGAGACCAGTTGCTTCAGTAAAAGCACGGCCGCCCGGTCAGATCCCTTGAAGACGCCCCCAACATCAAGTGGACCAAAGATAATTTACTGTGAGCCAAGTGACCACCAGTAGCTTGCACGCGCAAGTGCTAGGACTGTTATTTTTATTATTATATTTTTATGGGGCGGGGGACTAAACGTTTCACACCTTGAAATGTAGGAAGACTGAGTTTTTAGCAAAGCAGGTTTAAAAAATGTTTTAAATTACAAATATACCTCATTTATATATGATAAATACACCTTAACACAGGCACTTCACCATTGTAACTATAGTTTATAATGCTGGAGATGCACACAGAGCAAACCTATGCATAGTGATCCATTGTTATTATTAAATATCATTTAACTCAGTCAAATTACTTTTTCCTTTTATTTAATTTTCAAGACCTGAGTTTATTGTTCAAAAAGACCAAAGTAGACATCAAGTTTGTAGCTAATGGAATGACATTATTGTCCAGCAGGACACCCAGGTGTTTCGTTTGCCAGCTTGGGGAACATGAGCAGAAACCAAGACAATGGCATAGTGCTGTGCCCTGTGTGACTGTCCTTCTGTTGTGACAAAGAACATGTTTGTGTCTTATTTGTTGTTTGCACGTTCCTCTCAAACTCAACTTCCTGCGACTAACTGCTAGCAATACGTAACTGAACGAGCATGA
>NW_027010597.1:0-30288 GCF_036934945.1 Oncorhynchus masou masou | reverse complement strand
TTTAATGGGTTTAGGGTTAGCTGCTAGTGCAATCCCACCTTGTCTACCCTCTTCCCCATGTAGTGTTCTACTTTTGACCAGGACCCATAGAGAACAGGTTGCCATTTGGGACAGACACTAAATTCACACTTCCATTATTGTAAAACCCAATGCCTGACAATAACCCCATCCAATGACAGATACTAATGCCATGAATGTGCTGTACTGTAATAGGATGGCATCGCCGACGGCAACCCTGAGGAAAGTTAGTAAGGTGCTGTGCATGTAACAAACACAAAACACCACTCCTATGAAAATGACATAAAAGCACCATTCAATTGAAAAACCAAACTCTGTATTAGGTGGGTTAAAATCTTTCTAGAAGTTACACAGGGTTGACAGAAGGACCTCAATGCTGAATTGTGTCACTTTACCAAGTATTTATTCATATTAAACATCTGATTAATCGAATCTTCCATGTGCTCTGTATTAAAGGGAACTTTATTAAATATAACAGATTTAAAATTTAATATTGGTGCACAATTTCTACAGAAAAAATATGAAAGGGACACAAAAGGCATTAATTTCATGGAACAACTCATCTGTTTATGGACCCTATTGGACCCTATGGACCATATTTGCAAAACCTAACTATCCAATGTCTTTGTTTCACAGGGGACATCCCTTATCGTTGCTCTTTCAGTGGGAGGGGCTTACCATCTGGGGAGCCTCAACAACATCATGATGCTGACAAGACAGAGAAGAGTCTCTCCAGAACAGGACACATCAAGAAACACCAGCAGAGAGATATAGGGAAGAAACCTTACCACTGCTGCTCTGACTGTGGGAAGAATTTTACTAAACAGAGGGATTCACACCAGAGAGAAACCATACCACTGCTCTCAGTATGGGAAGTGTTTCGCTGTATCTAAAACCTTAAAATCTTATCAAAGAAATCATATAAATGCTTCAAACAATCAGGAGCCCTGACTACACACCAACGCATACACACAGGAGAGAAGCTTTATAGCTGTGATCAGTGTGGAAAGAGTTTTGCTCGAGATTTCACTCTGACTAAACACCAGCTCACACACATTGGAGAGAGTCCTCACTCCTGTCTATGTGGAAAGAGCTTTGCTCATTCAGGGTCACTGATAAAACACCAGAAAGCACAAACCTGTTTACTTTCATCTCCCTCCTCTCTGGCACTGGTTTCAGATCCCTAAATAGAGTTTCAATAGAAAACATCTTGCAAAGAGTCATCTATCTCCCATTGTCTAACAGTTTACTCAGTCTGATTACCATGGTAACCTGTGTAGATAATATGCAGCTCTGGATCCATATGTATCAAGCGTCTTGGAGTAGGAGTGTGGTGTGTGGTGGGGCGTTCAGAGCTGTATCTTATGTCATTAACTCATATTATCCATTAAATAACTGTATAATGTAGAATAATGTTTCAACAATACTAGGTGTGTATTATTAAGTTCTGAACAAACAGTAAAAACTCACAGACAACTAGAAAAAGCTCAAACCAACGTGATTCACCCACTGGGTCATACAGCTGCAAAGACAAAGACATGATTATAGAAGCACATATATTTATACCTTCCTACTAGGTGAGGTGTCAACTCCTTGCACATCTAGACAGCCAATAAAACTCTGTTGCTAGGCAGGAACTTAATTGGTTCCTCACTGGTGTCGTCATGGCCCTGCCTGATGCTCGAACCTTCGTGGGCGTGGATGAATATGTGTGTGAAATAGGACTGTTTCTTCTCACTTCATCTGACCTAACCTCGGGACGGATTCCTCGCTCGTCCCTAATCCACAGCTGTCCTACTTTATCAGTGACTGGGACCAGACTGTTGCCCTTTGCCTCCCTCCTTAGGAGCTGTGATATTTAACAATAACATGTTATGACAATGTCAACTTTCTTCACTCCCTCTTGTCCCACTCAGTAACTTTCCATACACTTATTTACTATCCACCCTCCATTGACCCCAACATATACATTCCTACATGCAAAGTAATCAAGTGGTGAGGTTTTAATGGGTATAAGGTTAGTTGGTATAGTGGTGAGGTTTTAATGGGTGTAGGGTTAGTTTGTATAGTGGTGAGGTTTTAATGGGTGTAGGGTTAGTTTGTATAGTGGTGAGGTTTTAATGGGTGTAGGGTTAGTTGGTATAGTGGTGAGGTTTTAATGGGTGTAGGGTTAGTTGGTATAGTGGTGAGGTTTTAATGGGTGTAGGGTTAGTTGGTATAGTGGTGAGGTTTTAATGGGTGTAGGGTTAGTTGGTATAGTGGTGAGGTTTTAATGGGTTTAGGGTTAGTTGGTATAGTGGTGAGGTTTTAATGGGTGTAGGGTTAGTTGGTATAGTGGTGAGGTTTTAATGGGTGTAGGGTTAGTTGGTATAGTGGTGAGGTTTTAATGGGTGTAGGGTTAGTTTGTATAGTGGTGAGGTTTTAATGGGTTTAGGGTCAGCTGCTCGTGCCCCCCCCCCCCCCACCTACACCTTAAGTCCCTCTTTTTGAATCAATGTGTCAAGGGGATAGAGTAGGTTGTGGTGTAAGCACCTCAGTTGGATGCAATCAGTCAATACAATAAAAAAAAATACAGACTGCTGCAATCTGATTGGCTAAACTCAATGCATAACATCCAGGACGAGCAGAGACTCCTCTACGATGGTGGAGGAACATTTTGTTCCATAAATAAAGCATCATTTCCAATATTAACCCTCTTTCTCGCCATTAAATCCAGTCGAGGAAATCGGCGCTTTTGCAGCCTGAATGTTGTATGTACTGACCGTCCACAGGGGACACGGCTGCATGCATTTCCTTTGGGCGGAAAGATGAAACTACTCAACATCGCCATCTGCTGGCCTTTGGGCTGACTTCACAGAAACAAAAGGGTTATAAATATAGCAAAGTAGAGACTTACCACAAGGCTTCACATTGTAAAACTGCAGCATTGTAATGTTGGTTGTAATCATGGTCACTCAGTGCTCATCATTGCCTTTCTCGGTGTAGAGAGAAGTTGCTCCTAAACGCTGATCCCGAGTCACACCCCCCCCAAACTGTTAAGGTTATGATTGTGGAGGCGGATCCCAGATATGTACTTATGAGAAACTTCCCCATGAGCGTCTTTCTATTAAAAAAAGACGGGAACAGAAGTCACAGTAACATTATGTAAATGTGAGGCAGGGTTCTCCCCATGATTTAACAAGGTGGTGAACACCTGTAACTGCCATTTCCTGCAATCTAGAGCAACAAAATGTAGCGCACCTAAAAATACCTTTTATGGTTGAATTCCCATGTCCAAAATAAAAAATTCCATCGCATGTGTGCTCTCGCCAACAGCTCTCAGGAACAGTGCTGGTATAGTCTACATGACATTACGTCAAACGGCAGTCAAGCATCGAATATCACGTCAACAGAATAAGACCCTCGATATTTATTGAAAGGAGCATCAAGCTCATCACCGTGCACTTTCACCACCCTGTGAAGTTCATCGTAACTTATTTCATCTGTAGCCTAGTAAACGGCATGATTTCCTAACGAGTCTTAGTGAGAAGACCACTTCTGTAATCGCGTGACTAAATTAACTTTAATATGACGGCTATTAAATCAATATTTGCCTATAAAAGCGTTTACACCGACATTTCCTGCATAATACATTTTTACAGACATAAAGATCCCACCTTGTCTACCATATTTTGATATGTAATAACATAAAACGGTTGAGTGGAAACCTGGTTTATGCTTCAAAAGAGTCAGATTATTTGTCAAGTGTTTTCATAGTGGCGTAGCCAGTCCACAAGGAGGGCAGCGACTCTTCTATTCTTTGGGGGAAAAAATGATGTGTAGCACCAAGAAAACACAACATTTAACACTGAGATTCCATCCCAAATGGTACCCTCTTCCCCATGTAGTGTTCTACTTTTGAACAGGACCCATAGAGAGCAGGTTGCCATTTGGGACAAACCCTAAATTCACACTTCCATTATTGTAAAACCAAATGCCTGACAATAACACCATCCAATGACAGATACTAATGCCATGAATGTGCTGTACTGTAATAGGATGGCATCGCCGACGGCAACCCTGAGGAAAGTTAGTAAGGTGCTGTGCATGTAACAAACACAAAACACCACTCCTATGAAAACGACATAAAAGCACCATTCAATTGAAAAACCAAACTCTTAGGTTACAGCCCAATAATCTCTCCTCCTGAAGTGTTCACTACTCCCCACAAACTTAAAGCATTGGTTGAGTGCAGGCATGGATCAGAGGGAATTTCCATATACCGGTCATTTTCATTTAAATCCATGACGGGAAGTGAACAAGTGCACACTTCAGGAGAAAGGGTTTCCACTAGATAGCACAACCACAAAGCCAAAATAGGCTATATCTCATATATATATATATATTTATTTTCTGGGGGGGGGGGGGGGGGGAATTTTGGTCATAATTTAAGGTTAGGCATACGGTTAGCAGTGTGGTTAAGGGTTAAAATGACATTTTAAATTGTGTTAAGAGGCAGGGTTTGTGACTTTGTGGCTGTGGTAACTAGTGACGACCAGAAAGGAGAGATTATTAGGATGCTCCCTCAGGCTTAAAGAGGTAGTATCTGAAACCACAGTAATACGTCATAATACTCTGCATCACAAACAGCTCCGTCTTAGTGAGGTTCTTCCCCCCTCACTTCTTTTTGCTGGTACGTCTTCCTTACTAACAAGGTCCATTTCAAAAACAACCAATCAGAACAAAAAGGAGATGGAAAATCGCGTGTCAAATTTCTACGATGATTAATGTTCTGCTACACCACCTTCCTCCTCTTCCTCTTCCTCCCTTTGGAGTATCCTCGTCCGAACCAGCCTCCTTGTACTGCTGTACCTCCACCCTGTCCCAGGGAGTCTGGTGAGCAGTCCTCCCGGCCAGCGGGCGGAGCTATGAGTTTACGAGTGTAACTGTCCTCCTCTTCTGGTCTCAGCGGTGTGGCCAAGCTGAGTACAGGGTCCTCTGTCCTGATGAAGGAAGGGCAGTTAGGAATGAGTCAGTCAGGGTGATCCAGGTGGGGTGTATTCATTAGTGCACATCATAGCATAACTAATAGCATTCAACTCTGTAACACAGGCTTTATTGGTTCAAGTCAGTGGTTTCCAATCTTGGTCCTGGGGACCCAAAGCGGTGCAATTTAAAAAATGATAGTGCGAGGACAAACGCACCCGATTCAACACCATAACATTCAACTGATCACGACTTGCCTAGTTAAATAATGGGTACATTTAAAAAAAGAACTATTTGCAACGGAAAACTTTTAGCAAAAACAAGTTGAGGTATGTCCCTCCCCGTTCCAACCAGTCTGCTTCCTCGTGAAGACAGCTGAGGTGTGTGTGTGCGTTTTGAGACAGGTCTTACTGGTTGTAGGCAGGGATCTGAATGTTCAGCTCCTCCATGAGGAGACGCATCACGTCGTCACATTTCCCATGGATCTTCAGCGCGGCCAGGTCGTCTTTAGGTGTCCACTAAAACAAGACAGAGGTCATCATCAATCAGGCACCACATTCCCTTTATAGTGCACTACTTGTGACCAGGGCCCTTTATAGTGCACTACTTGTGACCAGGGCCCTTTATAGTGCACTACTTGTGACCAGGGCCCTTTATAGTGCACTACTTGTGACCAGGGCCCTTTATAGTGCACTACTTGTGACCAGGGCCCTTTATAGTGCACTACTTGTGACCAGGGCCCTTTATAGTGCACTACTTGTGACCAGGGCCCTTTATAGTGCACTACTTGTGACCAGGGCCCTTTATAGTGCACTACTTGTGACCAGGGCCCCATCTCTGTGGGAGAACTAAGTGAAATTACATTGAATGATCAAGATTCAACTCGAACACAAAGCCTTTATTGGTTCAAGCCAGTGTTTCCCAATCCTGGGCCTGGGGACCTAAAGTGGTGCCATTAAAAAAAGCATTGTCCAGCCCTAATCATGAATATGTTAATGCTGAGGCAATGCCAGGGCCCAGGATTAGGAGACGCTGGATCATGGTAAGTAGTAGCAAGATGACCTGTAGATTGACGATATAGAGTTTGGGTCTCCTGACAGCAGGTCTATTCATGCTCCATAGACAGCCATACTTCTTCAGCACCTGGTAAAGAGATGGAAAGATCAGTCGAACCACACTGATGACATACAACCGGAGTAGGAGGAGCCAGTCAAGGTTCTACAACTAAAAAACACTCAATTCTATTCAATATTCACAGAAGTCCTATTTCATTATGCATTCAATTGTCCTGTGAGGTGGCAGCACTCTGTTTTAGTCTATTAATCCGGACAGTCCTACCTTCAGGCTTTATTGATGCTGTGTGTTGGTACATGTGGTCCTGTCCTTACCTTCAGGCTTTATTGATGCTGTGTGTTGGTACATGTGGTCCTGTCCTTACCTTCAGGCTTTATTGATGCTGTGTGTTGGTACATGTGGTCCTGTCCTTACCTTCAGGCTTTATTGATGCTGTGTGTTGGTACATGTGGTCCTGTCCTTACCTTCAGGCTTTATTGATGCTGTGTGTCGGTACATGTGGTCCTGTCCTTACCTTCAGGCTTTATTGATGCTGTGTGTCGGTACATGTGGTCCTGTCCTTACCTTCAGGCTTTATTGATGCTGTGTGTCGGTACATGTGGTCCTGTCCTTACCTTCAGGCTTTATTGATGCTGTGTGTTGGTACATGTGGTCCTGTCCTTACCTTCAGGCTTTATTGATGCTGTGTGTTGGTACATGTGGTCCTGTCCTTACCTTCAGGCTTTATTGATGCTGTGTGTTGGTACATGTGGTCCTTACCTTCAGGCTTTATTGATGCTGTGTGTTGGTACATGTGGTCCTTACCTTCAGGCTTTATTGATGCTGTGTGTTGGTACATGTGGTCCTGTCCTTACCTTCAGGCTTTATTGATGCTGTGTGTTGGTACATGTGGTCCTTACCTTCAGGCTTTATTGATGCTGTGTGTTGGTACATGTGGTCCTTACCTTCAGGCTTTATTGATGCTGTGTGTTGGTACATGTGGTCCTGTCCTTACCTTCAGGCTTTATTGATGCTGTGTGTTGGTACATGTGGTCCTGTCCTTACCTTCAGGCTTTGCTGATGCTGTGTGTTGGTACATGTGGTCCTGTCCTTACCTTCAGGCTTTATTGATGCTGTGTGTTGGTACATGTGGTCCTGTCCTTACCTTCAGGCTTTACTGATGCTGTGTGTTGGTACATGTGGTCCTGTCCTTACCTTCAGACTTTATTGATGCTGTGTGTTGGTACATGTGGTCCTGTCCTTACCTTCAGGCTTTATTGATGCTGTGTGTTGGTACATGTGGTCCTGTCCTTACCTTCAGGCTTTATTGATGCTGTGTGTTGGTACATGTGGTCCTGTCCTTACCTTCAGGCTTTATTGATGCTGTGTGTTGGTACATGTGGTCCTGTCCTTACCTTCAGGCTTTATTGATGCTTTGTGTTGGTACATGTGGTCCTGTCCTTACCTTCAGGCTTTATTGATGCTGTGTGTTGGTACATGTGGTCCTGTCCTTACCTTCAGGCTTTATTGATGCTGTGTGTTGGTACATGTGGTCCTGTCCTTACCTTCAGGCTTTATTGATGCTGTGTGTTGGTACATGTGGTCCTGTCCTTACCTTCAGGCTTTACTGATGCTGTGTGTTGGTACATGTGGTCCTGTCCTTACCTCCAGGCTTTATTGATGCTGTGTGTTGGTACATGTGGTCCTGTCCTTACCTTCAGGCTTTATTGATGCTGTGTGTTGGTACATGTGGTCCTGTCCTTACCTTCAGGCTTTACTGATGCTGTGTGTTGGTACATGTGGTCCTGTCCTTACCTTCAGGCTTTATTGATGCTGTGTGTTGGTACATGTGGTCCTGTCCTTACCTTCAGGCTTTACTGATGCTGTGTGTTGGTACATGTGGTCCTGTCCTTACCTTCAGGCTTTATTGATGCTGTGTGTTGGTACATGTGGTCCTGTCCTTACCTTCAGGCTTTATTGATGCTGTGTGTTGGTACATGTGGTCCTGTCCTTACCTTCAGGCTTTATTGATGCTGTGTGTTGGTACATGTGGTCCTGTCCTTACCTTCAGGCTTTATTGATGCTGTGTGTTGGTACATGTGGTCCTGTCCTTACCTTCAGGCTTTATTGATGCTGTGTGTTGGTACATGTGGTCCTGTCCTTACCTTCAGGCTTTATTGATGCTGTGTGTTGGTACATGTGGTCCTGTCCTTACCTTCAGGCTTTATTGATGCTGTGTGTTGGTACATGTGGTCCTGTCCTTACCTTCAGGCTTTATTGATGCTGTGTGTTGGTACATGTGGTCCTGTCCTTACCTTCAGGCTTTATTGATGCTGTGTGTTGGTACATGTGGTCCTGTCCTTACCTTCAGGCTTTATTGATGCTGTGTGTTGGTACATGTGGTCCTGTCCTTACCTTCAGGCTTTACTGATGCTGTGTGTTGGTACATGTGGTCCTGTCCTTACCTTCAGGCTTTGCTGATGCTGTGTGTTGGTACATGTGGTCCTGTCCTTACCTTCAGGCTTTATTGATGCTGTGTGTTGGTACATGTGGTCCTGTCCTTACCTTCAGGCTTTATTGATGCTGTGTGTTGGTACATGTGGTCCTGTCCTTACCTTCAGGCTTTATTGATGCTGTGTGTTGGTACATGTGGTCCTGTCCTTACCTTCAGGCTTTATTGATGCTGTGTGTTGGTACATGTGGTCCTGTCCTTACCTTCAGGCTTTATTGATGCTGTGTGTTGGTACATGTGGTCCTGTCCTTACCTTCAGGCTTTATTGATGCTGTGTGTTGGTACATGTGGTCCTGTCCTTACCTTCAGGCTTTATTGATGCTGTGTGTTGGTACATGTGGTCCTGTCCTTCAGGCTTTACTGATGCTGTGTGTTGGTACATGTGGTCCTGTCCTTACCTTCAGACTGGAGCCCAGGCAGAGGATAACATCAGCCCTCTCCGCAGCGTTCAATGCCCCCCTCCAGTTGAGAGGCTGCTCCAGGGTGCCCCTCTCCCCGAAATGTACGATGGTGTCCCTGAGCTCGCCCCCGCAGTGGGCGCACCGCCGCCCCGTCCCGTGCCGGTGCCTCGCGGTGCGCTCCGTCACGTCAAAGAGTCGCACAAACTCCCTCACCGGGGAACAGGAAGTACACACCTGTAAAACAGGAAATGTCAGAATAATACAGTGAGTTCTTTAGGTGGAACATACTGTATGTACTGTATATACTGTATGTACTGTATATACTGTATGTGGTGTGTGTGTCCTACCTCGATGAACATGTTGCCGTGCAGCTCAGAGAGGGTGTGTCTGGGAAGACCGCTACGCAGGTGGAGCCCATCACAGTTCTGAGACACTACGTGCTGCACCTGCACACACACACAAATACCAAACACACGTTGGAAATCATCATACAGACACCTCAAAACCTTTCAAATATCGGACGAAGCTACAAGCACAAGGTCCATGACGACACACAACCAGCTCACTGACCATGTTCTCCTCAAGCAGCATCCTGATACACATGTGTGTGAGAGTAGGTGCTGCTTCACTCAGGTCTGACGAGCTGTTGAGAGAGAGATGACTTAATTACATGCAGTAGGACGAAGATGCCATCTTGTTGACTTAATTACATGCAGTATGACGAAGATGCCATCTTGTTGACTTAATTACATGCAGTAGAAGATGCCATCTTGTTGATCTAATTACATGCAGTATGACGAAGATGCCATCTTGTTGACTTAATTACGTGCAGTATGACGAAGATGCCATCTTGTTGACTTAATTACATGCGGTATGACGAAGATGCCATCTTGTTGACTTAATTACATGCAGTATGACGAAGATGCCATCTTGTTGACTTAATTACGTGCGGTATGACGAAGATGCCATCCTGTTGACTTAATGACATGCAGTATGACGAAGATGCCATCTTGTTGACTTAATTACGTGCGGTATGACGAAGATGCCATCTTGTTGACTTAATGACATGCAGTATGACGAAGATGCCATCTTGTTGACTTAATTACATGCAGTATGACGAAGATGCCATCTTGTTGACTTAATTACATGCAGTATGACGAAGATGCCATCTTGTTGACTTAATTACATGCAGTATGACGCAGATGCCATCTTGTTGACTTAATTACGTGCAGTATGACGAAGATGCCATCTTGTTGACTTAATTACGTGCAGTATGACGGAGATGCCATCTTGTTGACTTAATTACATGCAGTATGACGAAGATGCCATCTTGTTGACTTAATTACATGCAGTATGACGAAGATGCCATCTTGTTGACTTAATTACATGCAGTATGACGGAGATGCCATCTTGTTGACTTAATTACATGCAGTATGACGAAGATGCCATCTTGTTGACTTAATTACATGCAGTATGACGAAGATGCCATCCTGTGTACTCCAGCCTGTCTCACCTGACAGCTCTGCCCTTCTGTAGCTGTGTCCAAACCCCATTTGGTCCCCTGTAGTCTGGGATGGACGCTGCCTGCAAAACATGACACAGAAACATGTCACTCTTGTCCTGATGGGTGACAGGTAGCCCAGCCGAGTGGGCCAGTAACCGGAAAGGTCGCTGGTTCGAAACTCAGAGCAGACGAGGTGAAAAAAATCTGCCGATGTGCCATTGAGCAAGGCCCTTAACCCTAATAACTCGTGTAAGTTGAATAAGGTGTGCTACCTCTGGAAAAGTTCAAGAACGGCTGGGGGTCCCCGAGGAGACGATTTGAAAAAGGCTGTATGAGTGCACACCGTAGAAAACGTTTCGCAATGAAAACAAGCATTTCATTTTGGTTCAGGTTAGTCCCTCCCCGTTTTAGCCATTCGGTTCCTGAGAAAACACCCCAGAACAAAGTTATACCCTGACCCCAGATCTGTTTGTGCTCTTGCCAACTCCACTGCTGTCAAATATTTGGTTGGCATGACAACGTGCGTTGACATGATAGCATAAATAAACTGTCCCTGAGACCAGTGCAGCACAGCCCGTGTGACATACAGAGCCCCAGTATTTACCGTGCTGATCCCGGCTCCAGTGTAGATAACCAGGTGTTGAGCCTGTCTGACTGCCTCAGCCAACTGTCCTACTTTACACCTCAGGTCCTCTGGATCATCAAATACCTACCACAACACAAAGACAGGGAGACATATCCAGCAAACGCCATGCTAATAGTCACCCCTCCTAGCCTGGCGTTTCAGGTCGGTAAAGACAAAAGACATGAGACAAGGAGAGAGCACGGCACTTAGACCATGTTATTGGTAGCCTGGGTGCCAGTCTGTTTGTGCCAACTTCCAATGGAATTGTCATGTTTGAAGTGACAAGCAGTTGGGAAGATCGCCCAAACAGATCTGGAACCAGGCTGTGTTATTGGGCAGTTCTAAAGACGTGTCAACCAGACCTCTTCTTTTTTCTTCTTTAGGACGTTCCTGCGGACCTGCCGCGAACACAGCTCCTGTACGGTGTCCTGGTGCAGAAGTAGATCCGCAGACTCCTCCTGTGTCCGCTCACTCTCCTGCTTCTTCAGGATCTTAGCTACCTGGAAAGGAGGCGACGATAGATAATTACATGTACAAATTGTATAAAGCGTAGGAGTGCTGATCGAGGATCAGGTACCCCCTGTCCATGTGATCTAATAGGGAAAACTGATCCTAAATCAGTACTCCTACTCGGAGAAGCTTTATATGAGCCCTGAACATTTCGGTAGTCATTGCCAGGTGCTTATTTTACATTGAGAATGACGCAAAGGAATGCAATAGTTACTAACTTTGGAATACATGAATGGGCAATATCTACTCTTGACAATGTCACTCGGTATGAACACTGTCAGAGTTTTATCCAAAGTTCTCAACATTGTTAAACGTTGCAATGCATTGCAATAAGTGTGATTTTGCAAGCCACCGGTGTAGCTTGCTAGCCGGCTAGCATAACATCTAGCTAGCTTGTAAACAGTGGACTACACAAATCTCCAGTCTCTCCTCTCTGACCAGTTTGAAACTCTTCCGCTGGATTTCCCTTTGCAGTATTTCAGCCTTCTCTTTAGCTTTTCTCTCATCCCGAGAAGACGCGCCTGTGTCTGGTTTCTCTTCCATTCTCACAGACGTGGAATCAGACAGACAAACAAACCAACGACAGCTATGGACGGATGTCGTCGAATAGACCAAATGCAGCTTTCGAAAAAAACTGCGCCCACTGGCGTTCTCACAATATAAACGTTTACTAGAACTCAGAAATTAATTGTAAAACTATACCGAACAAAAATATAAATGCAACATGTAATGTGTTGGTCTCATGAGCTGAGATAAAAGAGCCTACATACGCACAAAAAGCTTATTTCGCTCAAATTTTGTGCACAAATTTGTTTACATTCCTGTTCGTGAGCATTTCTCCTCTGCCAAGATAATACATCTACCTGTCAGGTGTGGCATATCAAGAAGCTGATTAAACAGCATGATCATTACACAGGTGCACCTTGTGCTGGGGACAATAGAAGGACACTAAAGTGTGCAGTTTTGTCACACAGGACCACAGATGTCTCAAGTTTCAAAGGAGCATGTAATTGGCATGTGACTGCAGGGATGTCCACCAGAGCTGTGGCCAGAAAATGTAATGGTAATTTCTCTACCATAAGCCACCTCACATCATTTAAGATAATTTGGCAGTACATCCAACTGGCCCCCCAACCGTAGAGCACGTGTAACCACACCAGCCCAGGTCCTCCACATCCGGCTTCTTCACCTGGGGGACTGTCTGAAATCAACCACCAGGACAGCTGATGAAACAGAGTATTTGTTTGTATTAAAGCCCTTTTGTGGGGAAAAAACTCATTCTGATTGGCTCCCATTGGTGCCCTCCAGGCCCACCCATGGCTGTGCCCCTGCCCAGATCATGTGAAATCCATAGATTAAGACCTCATGAATTCATTTCAATTGACTGATTTCCTTATATGAACTCTTAACTCAGTAATATCGTTAATTGTTGAATGTTGTGTTTATATTTTTGTTCAGTTTACATTCAACCAACCTGACAAGTACATTTTTTATTAAAAAACATTTATTAAAAAACACTTCTAAATAATTTAGAACAAAAACAGTAGGAAAGATGAACACTCAGAACAGACCTTCAAATATAGACTTGGGTTTTCTAGGCTTTGGTTGCATTGCCATCCCAATACTGTACCACAAATTGGTATAGGAAATATAAATAGTATAAAACATGTAAAACTAACATATTACAAACAGTGTGTCCAAAAACAAGTCCTGAGGTCTTGTGGTAAGAATAGATTGTCACATACAGTATGTAGTAGCTAAGATGCATTTGAATGCAGTGAGTTGTGCCTTTGTAGAATACAATCAAGTTCAAATACAATACTTTCCAGATGTCCACTGGTTAGCAAGAAACACTATGGAAGCGTCCCAAATGGCAACCCTTTGTAGTGCACTACTTTTGACCAGGGCCCATAGGGGCGTATTGTTTTAGGGTTAAGTGAGATGGATTGTGTGTGTATATCTTTTTAGGTATCAACAGTATTCATTATCTGGGTCAAGGGAGGGACTACCTGAACTTGTCCAATAAGAAACGCTTGTTTTCGTTTTCCATAAAAATGTCCACTAATGAATATGACCCTGAATTTGTCCAATAAGAAACGCTTGTTTTTGTTTTCCATAAAATGTCCACTAATGAATATGACCCTGAATTTGTCCAATAAGAAACGCTTGTTTTTGTTTTACAAAACATTTCCACTAATGAATTTGACCCTGAACTTGTCCAATAAGAAACGCTTGTTTTTGTTTTACAAAACATTTCCACTAATGAATATGACCCGGAACTTGTCCAATAAGAAACACTCATTTTCGTTCTCCTGTGCAAAACGTTTTGCTACAACACTGTGCCAAAATGAACACGACCCAGTTCCGGTCCAGTCTTGCCTGATAAGTAGATCATCTTCACCGAGATCTGCGGGACTGGGTGGTCTTGGGGACCCTTTGAGGGTTGGGTCGAAAAGACCCACGCATCCGCTTCACGACGTCCCCCTCTGCCCCAGCCAGAGGGCCCTTCTGACCAGCTACAACCCCAGCCCCCCTCTGCCTCTCTGCCCCAGCCAGAGGGCCCTTCTGACCAGCTACAACCCCAGCTCCAGTCCCCCTCTCCCCCTCTGCCCCAGCCAGAGGGCCCTTCTGACCAGCTACAACCCCAGCTCCAGTCCCCCTCTCCCCCTCTGCCCCAGCCAGAGGGCCCTTCTGACCAGCTACAACCCCAGCTCCAGTCCCCCTCTCCCCCTCTGCCCCAGCCAGAGGGCCCTTCTGACCAGCTACAACTCCAGCTCCAGTCCCCCTCTGCCTCTCTGCTGTTTTCCTCCTGATGGGAGAAGAGAGGGGAACAATAGATTGATTAGTGAGACAGTTGAACTCTTTTACTAGTATCATAATATCACTTTGGTGGGCAGTAGTCACTGCCTGGGCTGTACTAGCTTCTATAACCAAACATGTTATTAACACAACCCTAACCTTGTGCTGATAACCCTGAACATACAAGTCATACACTTGCGGTCTTGCTCTGACAATGTCTGTTTTATTTCCAATAACTATCTGGTCTAGTGACACATTTTCTATTACAGGACTCACATCATGACTCCTCTCTTCCTCTCCAGGGCTTTCTGTGTAGCAGCTGACAGAGAACTCTTCCCCCTGGTCGACCCCGTTTCCCCAGTCTGTGGACCCACACACACACACACACACACACACACACACACACACACACACACACACACACACACACACACACACACACACACACACACACACACACACACACACACACACACACACACACACACACACACACACACACACACACACCTTAAATTTGTGTATGCTGATGTATATTTGTTCTACATTCAATCCTAATCTTTCTATCCAGACCCCAAAGCATCTCATGTTGGAGGCTTTATTGTGCACTAGGAAGTCACTAATTGTGTCCCAAAATATCTCAAATGTCATCATGATACCTACATGCTATTTGTCGGGTTTAGAGGGCGATTGTAGTGTTAACGTAGAGATAGTTGGGGATTTTGGCTGTGAGGTCCTTTGTCTACATCCCCAGTCTGATGAGGTCATGTCTCTGTGTGCAGTGTGAAAGATGTTGCTCACTAATGCTAGAGCAATTTCTAACTAGCGTTAGCATAACGACTGGAGGTCTATGCTTTATCTTGGCCAGGTCTTTGTTGTAAATGAGAACTGGTTCTCAACTGGCCACCTGGTTAAATAAAGGTGCAAAAAAAAATTTTTAAATAAAAAAACGTCTTGATGAAGGTTTAACTGCCAAAACGCGTTAGCCTGATGGACAAAAATAAAAAATAAAGTAAAACTATTTTACATTTTAGAGTGTCGCCGTCTCCCAATGTTCTTGAAATGTTTTTCTGCCCCCCCCCGCCCAGTGGTTACCTTGCGTTTCAACAACCCCCCCGCCCCGTGGTTACCTTGCGTTTCATCTCCCTGTCCCTGGCCAGCTGTCTGTCCCAGCTGATGATCTGCATCCTGTCTCCTGCTGACAGACAGAAGATGTCCTGGACCTCATAACGCGCCGAGCGGAGCTGGAACAAGACACCGCTCCTGAGAAGTAGTCTTCTGTGTGTAGAGACGGTGTTGTGCACGCCAGAGTGTGTGTGTAGAGACCGTGTTGTGCACGCCAGAGTGTGTGTGTAGAGACGGTGTTGTGCACGCCAGAGTGTGTGTGTAGAGACGGTGTTGTGCACGCCAGAGTGTGTGTGTAGAGACGGTGTTGTGCACGCCAGAGTGTGTGTGTAGAGACGGTGTTGTGCACGCCAGAGTGTGTGTGTAGAGACGGTGTTGTGCACGCCAGAGTGTGTGTGTAGAGACGGTGTTGTGCACGCCAGAGTGTGTGTGTAGAGACGGTGTTGTGCACGCCAGAGTGTGTGTGTAGAGACGGTGTTGTGCACGCCAGAGTGTGTGTGTAGAGACGGTGTTGTGCACGCCAGAGTGTGTGTGTAGAGACGGTGTTGTGCACGCCAGAGTGTGTGTGTAGAGACGGTGTTGTGCGCGCCAGAGTGTGTGTGTAGAGACGGTGTTGTGCGCGCCAGAGTGTGTGTGTAGAGACGGTGTTGTGCGCGCCAGAGTGTGTGTGTAGAGACGGTGTTGTGCGCGCCAGAGTGTGTGTGTAGAGACGGTGTTGTGCACGCCAGAGTGTGTGTGTGTGTAGAGACGGTGTTGTGCACGCCAGAGTGTGTGTGTGTGTGTGTAGAGACGGTGTTGTGCACGCCAGAGTGTGTGTGTAGAGACGGTGTTGTGCACGCCAGAGTGTGTGTGTGTGTAGAGACGGTGTTGTGCACGCCAGAGTGTGTGTGTGTGTGTGTAGAGACGGTGTTGTGCACGCCAGAGTGTGTGTGTAGAGACGGTGTTGTGCACGCCAGAGTGTGTGTGTGTGTAGAGACGGTGTTGTGCACGCCAGAGTGTGTGTGTGTGTAGAGACGGTGTTGTGCACGCCAGAGTGTGTGTGTAGAGACGGTGTTGTGCACGCCAGAGTGTGTGTGTGTGTAGAGACGGTGTTGTGCACGCCAGAGTGTGTGTGTAGAGACGGTGTTGTGCACGCCAGAGTCTGTGTGTAGAGACGGTGTTGTGCACGCCAGAGTGTGTGTGTAGAGACGGTGTTGTGCACGCCAGAGTGTGTGTGTAGAGACGGTGTTGTGCACGCCAGAGTGTGTGTGTAGAGACGGTGTTGTGCACGCCAGAGTGTGTGTGTAGAGACGGTGTTGTGCACGCCAGAGTGTGTGTGTAGAGACGGTGTTGTGCGCGCCAGAGTGTGTGTGTAGAGACGGTGTTGTGCGCGCCAGAGTGTGTGTGTAGAGACGGTGTTGTGCGCGCCAGAGTGTGTGTGTAGAGACGGTGTTGTGCGCGCCAGAGTGTGTGTGTAGAGACGGTGTTGTGCGCGCCAGAGTGTGTGTGTAGAGACGGTGTTGTGCGCGCCAGAGTGTGTGTGTAGAGACGGTGTTGTGCACGCCAGAGTGTGTGTGTAGAGACGGTGTTGTGCACGCCAGAGTGTGTTGTGCACGCCAGAGTGTGTGTGTAGAGACGGTGTTGTGCACGCCAGAGTGTGTGTGTAGAGACGGTGTTGTGCACGCCAGAGTGTGTGTGTAGAGACGGTGTTGTGCACGCCAGAGTGTGTGTGTAGAGACGGTGTTGTGCACGCCAGAGTGTGTGTGTAGAGACGGTGTTGTGCACGCCAGAGTGTGTGTGTAGAGACGGTGTTGTGCACGCCAGAGTGTGTGTGTAGAGACGGTGTTGTGCACGCCAGAGTGTGTGTGTAGAGACGGTGTTGTGCACGCCAGAGTGTGTGTGTAGAGACAGTGTTGTGCGCGCCAGAGTGTGTGTGTGTGTGTGTGTGTGTGTGTAGAGACGGTGTTGTGCACGCCAGAGTGTGTGTGTAGAGACAGTGTTGTGCGCGCCAGAGTGTGTGTGTGTGTGTGTGTGTGTGTGTGTGTGTGTGTGTGTGTGTGTAGAGACGGTGTTGTGCACGCCAGAGTGTGTGTGTAGAGACAGTGTTGTGCGCGCCAGAGTGTGTGTGTGTGTGTGTGTAGAGACGGTGTTGTGCACGCCAGAGTGTGTGTGTAGAGACAGTGTTGTGCGCGCCAGAGTGTGTGTGTGTGTGTGTGTGTGTGTGTGTGTGTAGAGACGGTGTTGTGCACGCCAGAGTGTGTGTGTAGAGACAGTGTTGTGCGCGCCAGAGTGTGTGTGTGTGTGTGTGTAGAGACGGTGTTGTGCACGCCAGAGTGTGTGTGTAGAGACGGTATTGTGCGCGCCAGAGTGTGTGTGTAGAGACGGTGTTGTGCACGCCAGTGTGTGTGTGTGTAGAGACGGTGTTGTGTGTGCCAGAGTGTGTGTGTGTGTGTGTAGAGACGGTGTTGTGCACGCCAGAGTGTGTGTGTGTAGAGACGGTGTTGTGCGCGCCAGTGTGTGTGTGTGTGTTAGTTACCTGCAGTGTGACTCTCTCCTGCAGCACCAGGTCTTGCCTGCTGTCTCTCCCAGGGCTCTGGGGCTGGAAGGACTGTAGGAACTGCTGCGTGTCCTTAGGGAGGGACACGCACACACACAGTCATACACAAAATAAATGATTAAACACACATCCGTAAATCACATCTTCGATAAATCCCATGATGGGCTGTGTGTTTGAGACTGTGTGTGTCACCTTGATGGTACATAGCAGCTGTCCCACTCTCTCTGTGTGTAGGAGCCTCCTGGTTAGGTATCCCTTCACTGCTGCTGCCACCAGGGGACCGTAACACACAGACAGACACCTGGGAGACTGAGGGGAGAGAGGAGAAGGGGAGAGAGGAGGAGGGGGTGGGGAGAGAGAGGAGGGGGTGGGGAGAGAGAGGGAGGGGGTGGGGAGAGAGAGGAGGGGGTGGGGAGAGACGAGGAGGGGGTGGGGAGAGAGAGGAGGGGGGTGGGGAGAGAGAGGAGGGGTGGGGAGAGAGAGGGAGGGGTTGGGGGAGAGAGGTGGGGAGAGACGAGGGAGGGGGTGGGGAGAGAGAGGAGGGGGTGGGGAGAGAGAGGAGGGGGTGGGGAGGGAGAGGAGGGGGTGGGGAGGGAGAGGAGGGGGTGAGGAGGGGAGGGGAGAGAGAGGAGGGGAGGGGAGAGAGAGGAGGGGGAGGGGAGAGACGAGGAGGGGGTGGGGAGAGACGAGGGAGGGGGTGGGGAGAGACGAGGAGGGTGGGGAGAAACGAGGGGGGTGGGGAGAGAGAGGAGGGGGTAGGGAGAGACGAGGAGGGGGTGGGGAGAGAAGAGGAGGGGGTAGGGAGAGACGAGGAGGGGGTAGGGAGAGACGAGGAGGGGGTAGGGAGAGACGAGGGGGTGGGGAGAGACGAGGGGGGTGGGGAGAGACGAGAGGAGAAATACCAATTCTGTCAATGACAACCAATTAATTTCCCACCCAGATTCTCAAGGTCCTTTCAACTGGTGGCCAACTGTAGCTGTAGACACACACACACACACACACACCCTGACTTGAATCATCCTACAACTAACTGTTGTGCTTCTCACTTGTTGATTATAAACTGAACATCCAAATATACAAAGTCAGTCAGGTGTGAATTGAATTTACCCGTGAGGGGGAGTCTGGGTCTGAAAGGAGGGATCCTGCTGAGGGGGAGAATAGAGGGATGGAGAGGGGGAGGGAAGAGAGGGGGAGGAGGGAGGTTGTGGTGTCCCCTAGACATGCGCTGGATGTGGGGCAGGAGGACACAGGGAAGGACAAACTCTGGAGTAGCTGGTAACGTACGGCCAGCATCTAACAGATGGGAGAGAGGAATGAGAGAGAGAGAGAGAGAGAGAGAGAGAGAGAGAGAGAGAGAGAGGGGAATGAGAGAGAGAGATGAATGAGAGAGAGAGCGAGAGAGAGAGGGGAATGAGAGAGAGAGATGAATGAGAGAGAGAGCGAGAGAGAGAGGGGAATGAGAGAGAGAGAGAGAGAGAGAGAGGGGAATGAGAGAGAGAGAGAGAGAGAGAGGGGAATGAGAGAGGAATGAGGGAGAAAGAGAGAGGAATGAGAGCGAGAGAGAGGGGAATGAGAGAGAAAGAGAAAGAGGAATGAGAGAGAAAGAGTAGGAGAGAGGGGAATGAGAGAGGAATGAGAGAGAAGAGAGAGAGAGAGAGGCAAGAGAGAGGAAAGAGAGAAAGAGAGAGAGGAAAGAGAGAAAGAGAGGAATGAGAGAGAGAGAGGAAAGAGAGGAAAGAGAGAAAGAGAGAGGAATGAGAGAGAGAGGAATGAGAGAGAGAGAGCAAAGAGAGGAATGAGAGAGAGAGAGGAAAGAGAGAGAGAGAGGAAAGAGGAAAGAGGAGAGAAAGAGAGAGTAATGAGAGAGAGAGAGAGAGAGAGGGAATGAGAGAAAGAGGAAAGAGAGAAAGAAGAAAGAGAGGAAAGAGAACGAGAGAGAGGAATGAGAGAGAGAGAGGAAAGAGAGAGAGAGAGAGAGGAAAGAGAAAGAGAGAGAGGAAAGAGAAAGAGAGAGAGGAATGAGAGAGAGAAAGAGAGAGAGAGGACCATTAGCGCTCAGAGCGACTATCTGGCACTCAACCAGCACCTCATGAATTAAACTAATGATCGTCTCCTTTTCGGTGTCATATCCCCCCTCTCCCTCCTTCCTTCCATCCCAGCTACCATACAATTCAATTCAATTTAAGGGGCTTTATTGGCATGGGAAACATGTGTTAACATTGCCAAAGCAAGTAAGGTAGATAATATATAAAGTGAAATAAACAATAAAAATTAACAGTAGACATCACACATACAGAAGCTTCAAAACAATAAAGACATTACATCCCTGTCTCCCTCTATCCACGGCCCAGCTACCCTACATCCCTGTCTCCCTCCATCTCTCTATCCACAGCCCAGCTACCATACATCCCTGTCTCCCTCTCTCTCTCTATCCACAGCCCAGCTACCATACATCCCTGTCTCCCTCTCTCTCTCTATCCACAGCCCAGCTACCCTACATCCCTGTCTCCCTCCATCTCTCTATCCACAGCCCAGCTACCCTACATCCCTGTCTCCCTCTCTCTCTATCCACGGCCCAGCTACCCTACATCCCTGTCTCCCTCTCTCTCTATCCACGGCCCAGCTACCCTACATCCCTGTCTCCCTCCATCTCTCTATCCACAGCCCAGCTACCCTACATCCCTGTCTCCCTCTCTCTCTATCCACGGCCCAGCTACCCTACATCCCTGTCTCCCTCTCTCTCTATCCACGGCCCAGCTACCATACATCCCTGTCTCCCTCTCTCTCTCTATCCACGGCCCAGCTACCCTACATCCCTGTCTCCCTCTCTCTCTATCCACGGCCCAAATACCCTACATCCCTGTCTCTCTCTCCATCTATCCACGGCCCAGCTACCCTACATCCCTGTCTCCCTCTCTCTCTATCCACGGCCCAGCTACCCTACATCCCTGTCTCCCTCTCTCTCTATCCACGGCCCAGCTACCCTACATCCCTGTCTCCCTCTCTCTCTATCCACAGCCCAGCTACCCTACATCCCTGTCTCCCTCTCTCTCTATCCACGGCCCAGCTACCCTACATCCCTGTCTCCCTCTCTCTCTCTATCCACAGCCCAGCTACCCTACATCCCTGTCTCCCTCTCTCTCTATCCACAGCCCAGCTACCCTACATCCCTGTCTCCCTCCATCTCTCTATCCACAGCCCAGCTACCCTACATCCCTGTCTCCCTCTCTCTCTCTATCCACAGCCCAGCTACCCTACATCCCTGTCTCCCTCCATCTCTCTATCCACAGCCCAGCTACCCTACATCCCTGTCTCCCTCTCTCTCTCTATCCACAGCCCAGCTACCCTACATCCCTGTCTCCCTCCATCTCTCTATCCACAGCCCAGCTACCCTACATCCCTGTCTCCCTCCATCTCTCTATCCACGGCCCAGCTACCCTACATCCCTGTCTCCCTCTCTCTCTCTATCCACGGCCCAGCGACCATACATCCCTGTCTCCCTCCATCTCTCTATCCACAGCCCAGCTACCCTACATCCCTGTCTCCCTCTCTCTCTCTATCCACAGCCCAGCTACCCTACATCCCTGTCTCCCTCCATCTCTCTATCCACAGCCCAGCTACCCTACATCCCTGTCTCCCTCCATCTCTCTATCCACAGCCCAGCTACCCTACATCCCTGTCTCCCTCCATCTCTCTATCCACAGCCCAGCTACCCTACATCCCTGTCTCCCTCCATCTCTCTATCCACGGCCCAGCTACCCTACATCCCTGTCTCCCTCTCTCTCTCCATCTATCCACGGCCCAGCTACCATACATCCCTGTCTCCCTCTCTCTCTATCCACGGCCCAGCTACCCTACATCCCTGTCTCCCTCTATCCACGGCCCAGCTACCCTACATCCCTGTCTCTCTCTATCCACGGCCCAGCTACCCTACATCCCTGTCTCCCTCTCTCTCTATCCACGGCCCAGCTACCCTACATCCCTGTCTCCCTCTCTCTCTATCCACGGCCCAGCTACCCTACATCCCTGTCTCCCTCTCCCTCTCTCTCTATCCAGGGCCCAGCTACCCTACATCCCTGTCTCCCTCTCTCTCTATCCAGGGCCCAGCTACCCTACATCCCTGTCTCCCTCTCCCTCTCTCTCTATCCAGGGCCCAGCTACCCTACATCCCTGTCTCCCTCTCTCTCTATCCAGGGCCCAGCTACCCTACATCCCTGTCTCCCTCTCTCTCTATCCAGGGCCCAGCTACCCTACATCCCTGTCTCCCTCTCTATCTACCCACGGCCCAGCTACCCTACATCCCTGTCTCCCTCTCTCTCTATCCACGGCCCAAATACCCTACATCCCTGTCTCCCTCTCTCTCTATCCACGGCCCAGCTACCCTACATCCCTGTCTCCCTCTCTATCTATCCACGGCCCAGCTACCCTACATCCCTGTCTCCCTCTCTCTCTATCCACGGCCCAGCTACCCTACATCCCTGTCTCCCTCTCTCTCTATCCACGGCCCAGCTACCCTACATCCCTGTCTCCCTCTCTCTCTATCCACAGCCCAGCTACCCTACATCCCTGTCTCCCTCTCTCTCTCTATCCACGGCCCAGCTACCCTACATCCCTGTCTCCCTCTCTCTCTATCCACAGCCCAGCTACCCTACATCCCTGTCTCCCTCTCTCTCTATCCACAGCCCAGCTACCCTACATCCCTGTCTCCCTCTCTATCTACCCACGGCCCAGCTACCCTACATCCCTGTCTCCCTCTCTCTCTATCCACAGCCCAGCTACCCTACATCCCTGTCTCCCTCTCTATCTACCCACGGCCCAGCTACCCTACATCCCTGTCTCCCTCTCTCTCTATCCACGGCCCAGCTACCCTACATCCCTGTCTCTCTCTCTCTATCCACGGCCCAGCTACCCTACATCCCTGTCTCTCTCTCTCTCTATCCACGGCCCAGCTACCCTACATCCCTGTCTCCCTCTCTATCCACGGCCCAGCTACCCTACATCCCTGTCTCCCTCTCTCTCTATCCACGGCCCAGCTACCCTACATCCCTGTCTCCCTCTCTCTCTATCCACGGCCCAGCTAACCTCCTGTTACAGGCAACACATCATCAATGATGGAGGGAGGGGTGAAGACAGGTTTTATTATGAAACAGCTTTATGTTAATGATGGTGTTAAGAGCGACAGACACACACAGACGGAAGGTAACCTGCCTAAATGATTTTCACATAGGTAGCCATGAAGTGCTTTGAAAGGCTGGTAATGGCTCACATCAACACCATCATCCCAGAAACCCTAGACCCACTCCACCCGCATACCGCCCCAACAGATCCACAGATGAGGCCATCTCAATCACACTCCACACTGTCCTTTCCCACCTGGACAAAAGGAACACCTATGTGAGAATGCTGTTCATTGACTACAGCTCAGCGTTCAACACCATAGTGCCCACGAAGCTCATCACTAAGCTAAGGACCCTGGGACTAAACACCTCCCTCTGCAACTGGATCCTGGACTCCCAGGCAGGCCGCCCCAAGGTGGTGAGGGTAGGTAGCAGCACATTTGCCACACTGATCCTCAACACGGGGGCCACTCATGGGTGTTTGCATTGTCCCCTCCTGTACTCCCTGTTCATCCACAACTGCATGGCCAGGCACGACTCCAACACCATCATTGAGTTTGCTGACGACAACAGTGGTGAGCCTGATCACCGACAACGACGAGACAGCTTATAGGGAGGAGGTCAGAGACCTGGCCGTGTGGTGCCCGGACAACAACCTCTCCCTCAATGTGCAAGACAAAGGAGCTGATCGTGGACTACAGGAAAAGGTGGGCCAAACAGGCCCCCATTAACATCGACGGGGCTGTAGTGGAGCGGGTCGAGAGTTTCCAGTTCATTGGTGTCCACATCACCAACTACCATGGTCCAAACACACCAAGACAGTAGTGAAGAGGGCAGGACAACACCTCCCCCTCCGGAGACTGAGAAGACTTGGGTTGGGTCCCCAGATCCTCACAACGTTCTACAGCTGCACCATCGAGAGCATCCTGGTTGCATCACCGCCTGGTATGGTAACTGCTCGGCATCTGAGCATAATGCACTGCAGAGGGTAGTGCGTACGACCCAGTACATTTTTGGGGCCAAGCTTCCTGCCATCCAGGACCTATATAGTAGGCGGTGTCAGAGGAAGGCCCAAAACATGGTCAAAGACTCCAGTCGCCCAGGTCAGACTGTTCCCTCTGCTACCTCACAGCAAGCAGTACTGGAGAGCAAAGTCTCGATTCAAAAGGCTCCTTAACAGATTCTACCCCCAAGCCACCTGTTTTTACACTGCTGCTACTCGCTGCTCTTTATCTATGCAGAGCAACTTGATCCCACCTACATGTACAGATGACCTTGACTAACCTGCAGCCCCGCACACGGTACCGGTACCATCTGTATACAGCCTCGTTATTGTTATGTCATTTTCTTGTGTTACTTTGATTTATTTTTTTAACTTTAGTTTATTTAGTAAATATTTTCTTAACTCTATTTCTTGAACTGCATTGTTGGATAAGGGCTTGTCAGTAAGCATTTCACGGTAAGGTCTACTACACCTGTTGTATTCAGCATTTCACTGTAAGGTCTACTACACCTGTTGTATTCAGCATTTCACTGTCAGGTACAACACTACACCTGTTGTATTCAGCATTTCACTGTATGGTCTACTACACCTGTTGTATTCAGCATTTCACTGTAAGGTCTACTACACCTGTTGTATTCAGCATTTCACGGTAAGGTCTACTACACCTGTTGTATTCAGCATTTCACGGTAAGGTCTACTACACCTGTTGTATTCAGCATTTCACGGTAAGGTCTACTACACCTGTTGTATTCAGCATTTCACTGTAAGGTCTACTACACCTGTTGTATTCAGCATTTCACTGTCAGGTCTACTACACCTGTTGTATTCAGCATTTCACGGTAAGGTCCAACACTACACCTGTTGTATTCAGCATTTCACGGTAAGGTCTACTACACCTGTTGTATTCAGCATTTCACTGTAAGGTCCAACACTACACCTGTTGTATTCAGCATTTCACGGTAAGGTCTACTACACCTGTTGTATTCAGCATTTCACTGTAAGGTCTACTACACCTGTTGTATTCAGCATTTCACGGTAAGGTCTACTACACCTGTTGTATTCAGCATTTCACTGTCAGGTCTACTACGCCTGTTGTATTCAGCATTTCACTGTCAGGTCTACTACGCCTGTTGTATTCAGCATTTCACTGTCAGGTCTACTACACCTGTTGTATTCAGCATTTCACTGTCAGGTCTACTACGCCTGTTGTATTCAGCATTTCACTGTAAGGTCTACTACGCCTGTTGTATTCAGCATTTCACTGTCAGGTCTACTACACCTGTTGTATTCAGCATTTCACTGTCAGGTCTACTACGCCTGTTGTATTCAGCATTTCACTGTAAGGTCTACTACACCTGTTGTATTCAGCATTTCACAGTAAGGTCTACTACGCCTGTTGTATTCAGCATTTCACTGTCAGGTCTACTACGCCTGTTGTATTCAGCATTTCACTGTCAGGTCTACTACGCCTGTTGTATTCAGCATTTCACGGTAAGGTCTACTACACCTGTTGTATTCAGCATTTCACTGTAAGGTCTACTACACCTGTTGTATTCAGCATTTCACTGTGAGGTCTACTACACCTGTTGTATTCAGCATTTCACGGTAAGGTCTACTACACCTGTTGTATTCAGCATTTCACTGTAAGGTCTACTACACCTGTTGTATTCAGCATTTCACTGTAAGGTCTACTACACCTGTTGTATTCAGCATTTCACTGTAAGGTCTACTACACCTATTGTATTCAGCATTTCACGGTAAGGTCTACTACACCTGTTGTATTCAGCATTTCACGGTAAGGTCTACTACACCTGTTGTATTCAGCATTTCACAGTAAGGTCTACTACACCTGTTGTATTCAGCATTTCACGGTAAGGTCTACTACACCTGTTGTATTCAGCATTTCACAGTAAGGTCTACTACACCTGTTGTATTCAGCATTTCACTGTAAGGTCTACTACACCTGTTGTATTCAGCATTTCACTGTAAGGTCCAACACTACACCTGTTGTATTCAGCATTTCACAGTAAGATACAACACTACACCTGTTGTATTCAGCATTTCACTGTAAGGTCTACTACACCTGTTGTATTCAGCATTTCACTGTAAGGTCTACTACGCCTGTTGTATTCAGCATTTCACGGTAAGGTCTACTACACCTGTTGTATTCAGCATTTCACTGTAAGGTCTACTACACCTGTTGTATTCAGCATTTCACGGTAAGGTCTACTACACCTGTTGTATTCAGCATTTCACTGTCAGGTCTACTACGCCTGTTGTATTCAGCATTTCACTGTCAGGTCTACTACGCCTGTTGTATTCAGCATTTCACTGTCAGGTCTACTACACCTGTTGTATTCAGCATTTCACTGTCAGGTCTACTACGCCTGTTGTATTCAGCATTTCACTGTCAGGTCTACTACGCCTGTTGTATTCAGCATTTCACTGTCAGGTCTACTACGCCTGTTGTATTCAGCATTTCACTGTCAGGTCTACTACGCCTGTTGTATTCAGCATTTCACTGTCAGGTCTACTACGCCTGTTGTATTCAGCATTTCACGGTAAGGTCTACTACGCCTGTTGTATTCAGCATTTCACTGTGAGGTCTACTACGCCTGTTGTATTCAGCATTTCACGGTAAGGTCTACTACACGTGTTGTATTCAGCATTTCACTGTAAGGTCTACTACACCTGTTGTATTCAGCATTTCACTGTAAGGTCTACTACACCTGTTGTATTCAGCATTTCACTGTAAGGTCTACTACACCTGTTGTATTCAGCATTTCACGGTAAGGTCTACTACACCTGTTGTATTCAGCATTTCACGGTAAGGTCTACTACACCTGTTGTATTCAGCATTTCACAGTAAGGTCTACTACACCTGTTGTATTCAGCATTTCACGGTAAGGTCTACTACACCTGTTGTATTCAGCATTTCACAGTAAGGTCTACTACACCTGTTGTATTCAGCATTTCACTGTAAGGTCTACTACACCTGTTGTATTCAGCATTTCACTGTAAGGTCCAACACTACACCTGTTGTATTCAGCATTTCACAGTAAGGTACAACACTACACCTGTTGTATTCAGCATTTCACTGTAAGGTCCAACACTACACCTGTTGTATTCAGCATTTCACAGTAAGGTACAACACTACACCTGTTGTATTCAGCATTTCACTGTAAGGTCTACTACACCTGTTGTATTCAGCATTTCACTGTAAGGTCTACTACACCTGTTGTATTCAGCATTTCACAGTAAGGTCCAACACTACACCTGTTGTATTCAGCATTTCACAGTAAGGTACAACACTACACCTGTTGTATTCAGCATTTCACTGTAAGGTCTACTACACCTGTTGTATTCAGCATTTCACTGTAAGGTCTACTACACCTGTTGTATTCAGCATTTCACAGTAAGGTACAACACTACACCTGTTGTATTCAGCATTTCACTGTAAGGTCTACTACACCAGTTGTATTCAGCATTTCACTGTAAGGTCTACTACACCTGTTGTATTCAGCATTTCACTGTAAGGTCTACTACACCTGTTGTATTCAGCATTTCACTGTAAGGTCTACTACACCTGTTGTATTCAGCATTTCACTGTAAGGTCTACTACACCTGTTGTATTCAGCATTTCACTGTAAGGTCTACTACACCTGTTGTATTCAGCATTTCACTGTAAGGTCTACTACACCTGTTGTATTCAGCATTTCACGGTAAGGTCTACTACACCTGTTGTATTCAGCATTTCACGGTAAGGTCTACTACACCTGTTGTATTCAGCATTTCACTGTAAGGTCTACTACACCTGTTGTATTCAGCATTTCACGGTAAGGTCTACTACACCTGTTGTATTCAGCATTTCACTGTAAGGTCTACTACACCTGTTGTATTCAGCATTTCACTGTAAGGTCTACTACACCTGTTGTATTCAGCATTTCACTGTAAGGTCTACTACACCTGTTGTATTCAGCATTTCACTGTAAGGTCTACTACACCTGTTGTATTCAGCATTTCACGGTAAGGTCTACTACACCTGTTGTATTCAGCATTTCACTGTAAGGTCTACTACACCTGTTGTATTCAGCATTTCACTGTAAGGTCTACTACACCTGTTGTATTCAGCATTTCACTGTAAGGTCTACTACACCTGTTGTATTCAGCATTTCACGGTAAGGTCTACTACACCTGTTGTATTCAGCATTTCACTGTAAGGTCTACTACACCTGTTGTATTCAGCATTTCACTGTAAGGTCTACTACACCTGTTGTATTCAGCATTTCACTGTAAGGTCTACTACACCTGTTGTATTCAGCATTTCACGGTAAGGTCTACTACACCTGTTGTATTCAGCATTTCACTGTCAGGTCTACTACACCTGTTGTATTCAGCATTTCACTGTCAGGTCTACTACACCTGTTGTATTCAGCATTTCACGGTAAGGTCTACTACACCTGTTGTATTCAGCATTTCACGGTAAGGTCTACTACACCTGTTGTATTCAGCATTTCACTGTAAGGTCTACTACACCTGTTGTATTCAGCATTTCACGGTAAGGTCTACTACACCTGTTGTATTCAGCATTTCACTGTAAGGTCTACTACACCTGTTGTATTCAGCATTTCACTGTAAGGTCTACTACACCTGTTGTATTCAGCATTTCACGGTAAGGTCTACTACACCTGTTGTATTCAGCATTTCACTGTAAGGTCTACTACACCTGTTGTATTCAGCATTTCACTGTAAGGACTACTACACCTGTTGTATTCAGCATTTCACGGTAAGGTCTACTACACCTGTTGTATTCAGCATTTCACTGTAAGGTCTACTACACCTGTTGTATTCAGCATTTCACTGTAAGGTCTACTACGCCTGTTGTATTCAGCATTTCACGGTAAGGTCTACTACACCTGTTGTATTCAGCATTTCACGGTAAGGTCTACTACACCTGTTGTATTCAGCATTTCACGGTAAGGTCTACTACACCTGTTGTATTCAGCATTTCACTGTAAGGTCTACTACACCTGTTGTATTCAGCATTTCACGGTAAGGTCTACTACACCTGTTGTATTCAGCATTTCACGGTAAGGTCTACTACACCTGTTGTATTCAGCATTTCACGGTAAGGTCTACTACACCTGTTGTATTCAGCATTTCACGGTAAGGTCTACTACACCTGTTGTATTCAGCATTTCACAGTAAGGTCTACTACACCTGTTGTATTCAGCATTTCACTGTAAGGTCTACTACACCTGTTGTATTCAGCATTTCACTGTAAGGTCTACTACACCTGTTGTATTCAGCATTTCACGGTAAGGTCTACTACACCTGTTGTATTCAGCATTTCACGGTAAGGTCTACTACACCTGTTGTATTCAGCATTTCACGGTAAGGTCTACTACACCTGTTGTATTCAGCATTTCACTGTAAGGTCTACTACACCTGTTGTATTCAGCATTTCACGGTAAGGTCTACTACACCTGTTGTATTCAGCATTTCACAGTAAGGTCTACTACACCTGTTGTATTCAGCATTTCACAGTAAGGTCTACTACACCTGTTGTATTCAGCATTTCACGGTAAGGTCTACTACACCTGTTGTATTCAGCATTTCACAGTAAGGTCTACTACACCTGTTGTATTCAGCATTTCACGGTAAGGTCTACTACACCTGTTGTATTCAGCATTTCACAGTAAGGTCTACTACACCTGTTGTATTCAGCATTTCACGGTAAGGTCTACTACACCTGTTGTATTCAGCATTTCACGGTAAGGTCTACTACACCTGTTGTATTCAGCATTTCACGGTAAGGTCTACTACACCTGTTGTATTCAGCATTTCACAGTAAGGTCTACTACACCTGTTGTATTCAGCATTTCACGGTAAGGTCTACTACACCTGTTGTATTCAGCATTTCACAGTAAGGTCTACTACACCTGTTGTATTCAGCATTTCACTGTAAGGTCTACTACACCTGTTGTATTCAGCATTTCACAGTAAGGTCTACTACACCTGTTGTATTCAGCATTTCACTGTAAGGTCTACTACACCTGTTGTATTCAGCATTTCACTGTAAGGTCTACTACACCTGTTGTATTCATCATTTCACGGTAA
>NW_027010596.1:17500-30291 GCF_036934945.1 Oncorhynchus masou masou | reverse complement strand
TACTACTGTGTGATTGGATGGTTGGTAGTGTTCATGTAATCACTAGCTGTCTACTACTGTGTGATTGGATGGTTGGTAGTGTTTATGTAATCACTAGCTGTGTACTACTGTGTGATTGGATGGTTGGTAGTGTTCATGTAATCACTAGCTGTCGTACTACTGTGTGATTGGATGGTTGGTAGTGTTCATGTAATCACTAGCTGTGTACTACTGTGTGATTGGATGGTTGGTAGTGTTCATGTAATCACTAGCTGTGTAGTACTGTGTGATTGGATGGTTGGTAGTGTTCATGTAATCACTAGCTGTCAGTACTGTGTGATTGGTGGCTGGTGGTTGTGTTTGAATACCCGGGGGGCTTACAGTTAGATATCTGTCTCCTGTGCTGCTGTGGTGGTGGTGGTGGCAGAGTCGGCCGTGACGAGTCCCTGCCTGGGGGGCAGAGGGACATGTCATCCCCTATTGGAGCCCAGACTTTACAGCACTGTCTCACAGACCTGATGCATGTGATATGCTGCAGTCTGTCTCTGTGTGATGCTGTCTGTCTTAGAGCTGAGTCTGTCATAGTTCTATAGTTTACAGCTTAGTTCTATAGTTTACAGGACATAGGTCTATAGTTTACAGAACATAGAGAGAGAGAGATAGAGAGAGAGAGAGAGAGAGAGAGAGAGAGAGAGAGAGAGAGAGAGAGAGAGAGAGAGAGAGAGAGAGAGAGAGAGAGAGAGAGAGAGAGAGAGAGAGAGAGAGAGAGACAGAGAGAGAGAGACAGAGAGAGAGACAGAGAGAGACAGAGAGAGGATGCTAACCATCACCCTCTCCTCCTACTAGAATGACTAACTGTCAGGCTGTGGTGGGATCCAGAATCAAAGTGATGTCGCCACCAAAAACAGGTGATAGATTAGGAGTGTAACTCTGGGTTTCCTCTAGTGGTCACAGGTGCTGGAGCAGGGAGGAGGAGAGACAACAGGCTGTGACTCGTCCCAAATGGCACCCTCTATATATATATATACATATATTGACCTGGGACCATAGGGCTCTGTTCAAATGTAGCATACTATATAATGAATAGGGTGCCATTTGGGCCAGAGACGAAGTGTGATACAGAATTGAGTGTTTGGCTACATTGGTGACGGCGGCAAGCATTAGTGGCTTCGGTGCGCGCCTTGTTTTAGTGATGTAGCATGTCCTCAGCACGGCAGCCTGCTACAGGGGTGTCTCTTCATCCCCTCCTATAACTTACCAGGTACATTCAAGTAAAGGCGGGTCTGACATTTTCTACAAGAACATTCTGCAAGTCAACACACGCTGTAATGTTTTCTTATGGGTTTTCAACAGTGAATCTGTTCAGTTCTGTTAGTTCCTTCTACAGTAAATGGTTGTTGTTCCGTTGTGTTCTACAGTCTCAGGGTAGGTTGTGTTCTACAGTCTAACGGTAGGGTTTTGTTCTACAGTCTAACGGTAGGGTTTTGTTCCATTGTGTTCTACAGTCTAACGGTAGGGTTGTGTTCTACAGTCTAACGGTAGGGTTGTGTTCTACAGTCTAACGGTAGGGTTGTGTTCTACAGTCTAACGGTAGGGTTGTGTTCTACAGTCTAACGGTAGGGTTGTGTTCTACAGTCTAACGGTAGGGTTGTGTTCTACAGTCTAACGGTAGGGTTGTGTTCTACAGTCTAACGGTAGGGTTGTGTTCTACAGTCTAACGGTAGGGTTGTGTTCTACAGTCTAACGGTAGGGTTGTGTTCCATTGTGTTCTACAGTCTAAAGGTAGGGTGGTGTTCCATTGTGTTCTACAGTCTAACGGTAGGGTTGTGTTCTACAGTCTAACGGTAGGGTTTTGTTCCATTGTGTTCTACAGTCTAACGGTAGGGTTGTGTTCTACAGTCTAACGCAGGGGTTTTGTTCCATTGTGTTCTACAGTCTAACGGTAGGGTTGTGTCTTCTACAGTCTAACGGGGTTGTGTTCTATTGTGTTCCCATAGCTCCAACAGTAGGGTTGTGCTCCATTGTGTCTACAGTCTAAGGGTAGGGTTGTGTGCCACTGTGTTTCACAGTCTAACGGTAGGTTGTGTTCTCACAGTCTAACGGTAGGGTTGTGTTCTACAGTCTAACGGTAGGGTTGTGTTCTACAGTCTAACGGTAGGGTTGTGTTCTACAGTCTAATGGTAGGGTTATGTTCCATTGTGTTCTACAGTCTAAAGGTAGGGTGGTGTTCCATTGTGTTCTACAGTCTAACGGTAGGGTTGTGTTCTACAGTCTAATGGTAGGGTTGTGTTCTACAGTCTAACGGTAGGGTTGTGTTCTACAGTCTAGTTCCTTTTTCTTTCTTCTTCTTCCTTCTAACGGTAGGGTTGTGTTCCACTGTTCTACAGTCTACAGTCTAAGGGTAGGGGTTTTGTTCCATTGTGTTCCCACAGTCTAACGGTAGGGTTGTGTTCTACAGTCTAACGGTAGGGTTGTGTTCTACAGTCTAACGGTAAGGTTGTGTTCCATTGTGTTCTACAGTCTAACAGTAGGGTTGTGTTCCATTGTGTCTACAGTCTAAGGGTAGGGTTGTGTGCCACTGTGTTCTACAGTCTAACGGTAGGGTTGTGTTCTACAGTCTAACGGTAGGGTTGTGTTCTACAGTCTAACGGTAGGGTTGTGTTCTACAGTCTAACGGTAGGGTTGTGTTCTACAGTCTAATGGTAGGGTTATGTTCCATTGTGTTCTACAGTCTAAAGGTAGGGTGGTGTTCCATTGTGTTCTACAGTCTAACGGTAGGGTTGTGTTCTACAGTCTAATGGTAGGGTTGTGTTCTACAGTCTAGCTGGTAGGGTTGTGTTCTACAGTCTAACGGTAGTTGTGTTCCACTGTGTTCTACAGTCTAACGATAGGGTTGTGTTCTACAGTCTATGATGGGGTTGTGTTCTACAGTCTAACGGTAGGGTTGTGTTCTACAGTCTAATGGTAGGGTTGTGTGCCACTGTGTTCTACAGTCTAAAGGTAGGGTTGTGTTCTACAGTCTTAGGGTAGGATTGTGTTCTACAGTCTAAGGGTAGGGTTGTGTTCCATTGTGTTCTACAGTCTAAAGGTAGTGTTGTGTGCCACTGTGTTCTACAGTCTTAGGGTAGGATTGTGTTCTACATTCTAAGGGTAGGGTTGTGTTCCATTGTGTTCTACAGTCTAAGGGTAGGGTTGTGTGCCACTGTGTTCTACAGTCTAAAGGTAGGGTTGTGTTCTACAGTCTTAGGGTAGGGTTGTGTTCCACTGTGTTCTACAATCAAACGGTAGGGTTGTGTTCTACATTCTTAGGGTAGAGGGTTGTGTTCCACTGTGTTATACAGTCTAACGGTAGGGTTGTGTTCTACGGTGTTATACAGTCTAACGGTAGGGTTGTGTTCCACTGTGTTCTACAGTCTAACGGTAGGGTTGTGTTCTACAGTCCCTAACGGTAGGGTTGTGTGTTCTACAGTCTAACGGTAGGGGTTGTGTTCTACAGTCTAACAGTAGGGTTGTGTTCTACAGTCTAACGGTAGGGTTGTGTGCCACTGTGTTCTACAGTCTAAAGGTAGGGTTGTGTTCTACAGTCTTAGTGTAGGGTTGTGTTCCACTGTGTTCTACAATCAAATGGTAGGGTTGTGTTCTACATTTTTAGGGTAGGGTTGTGTTCCACTGTGTTCTACAGTCTAACGGTAGGGTTGTGTTCTACAGTCTAACGGTAGTGTTGTGTTCTACAGTCTAACGGTAGGGGTTGTGTTCTACATTCTTAGGGTAGGGTTGTGTTCCACTGTGTTCTACAGTCTAACGGTAGGGTTGTGTTCTACAGTCTAACTTGTTAGGGTTGTGTTCTACAGTCTAACGGTAGGGTTGTGTTCTGCAGTCTAACGGTAGGGTTGTGTTCTACAGTCTAACGGTGTAGGTTGTGTTCTACAGTCTAACGGTAGGGTTGTGTTCTACAGTCTAACGGCAGTATTGTGTTCTACAGTCTAACGGTAGGGTTGTGTTCTACAGTCTAACGGCAGGGTTGTGTTCTACAGTCTAACGGTAGGGTTGTGTTCTACAGTCTAACGGTAGGGTTGTGTTCTACAGTCTAACGGTAGGGTTGTGTTCTACAGTCTAACGGTAGGGTTGTATTCTACAGTCTAATGGTAGGGTTGTGTTCTACAGTCTAACGGTACGGTTGTGTTCCACTGTGTTCTACAGTCTAACGGTAGGGTTGTGTTCTACAGTCTAACGGTAGGTTGTGTTCTACACTCTAACGGTAGGGTTGTGTTCTACAGTCCTAACGGTAGGGTTGTGTTCCACTGTGTTCTACAGTCTAACGGTAGGGGTTGTGTCCTGAGTCGAACGGTAGGTCGTTTCCTACAGTCTAACTGTAGGGCTTTACAAGAGTTAACCAGACGAAAACAAGGAGTTCAGTTCACGATTTGTTGAAGATAAAAAGAATAATTTCAGAGTACATCCTTCCTATCCTTGCTTCATCATCAAAGGGGCTTATTTCCTGTCTTAACATGCCATCAATCACTACGACTAAGGTTCCGTCCTAAATGGCACTCTATCCTCTGTCTAGTGCACTACTTTTGACTAAGACCCATAGGACTCTGGTCAAAAAAAGTAGTGCACTATTTGGTAATACATCAAATCAAATCATAGTTTATTGGTGCTGCGTACACCGATCTGCAGATGTTATCTCAGGTGCAGTGAAATGCTTGTGTTTCTACCTTCCAACAGTGATAATACCGAACAATACAAAACAATACGCACATAATCCTGAAGTAAAATAAAGAAGTTAAGAATTCTCTTCTGCTTCTACATTTTACATTTAAGTCATTTAGCAGACGTCTTATCCAGAGGCGACTTACAAATTGGTGAATTCACCTTCTGCTTCTACACCTGCATTGCTTGCTGTTTGGGGTTTTAGGGCTGCGTTTCTGTACAGCACTTTGAGATATCAGCTGATGTACGAAGGGCTATATAAATACATTTGATTTGATTTGATCACAACAAGCAACGTCAGAGTCCAGAATATAACTTATAATAACCTTGACTTTTTCCACATTTTGTTGTGTTTACAGCTTGAATTCATTCATTTATTAAATAGAAATGTGTCCAAATTTATTAAAAATGAAATACAGAAATATCTAATATCAGGAATATCTGTCTTGGTCAGCAACTCCAGTGTATAGTTGGCCTTGTGTTTTAGGGTTATTGTCCTACTGAAAGGTGAATTCATCTCCCAGTGTCTGGTGGAAAGCAGCCTGAACCAGGTTTTCCTCTAGGATTTTGTCTGAGCTTAGCTCTATTCCGTTCCTAAAAAAACCTCTGTAGTTCTTGTTCATGACAAGCATACCCATAACATGATGCAGCCACCACTATGTTTTAAAATAGAGAGTGTGGTACTCAGTAATGTGTTGTATTAGATTTTCCCCAAACATAACACTTTGTACTTCAGGATATGAAGTACATTCCTTTGCAACATTTGTTGCAGTTTTACTGTAGTGTCTTGTTGCAGACAGGATGTATGCTTCAGGAATATGTGCATACTGTACAGGCTTCCATTACATTACATTTACGTCATTTAGCAGACGCTCTTATCCAGAGCGACTTACAAATTGGTGAATTCACCTTCTGACATCCAGTGGAACAGCCACTTTACAATAGTGCATCTAAATCATTTAAGGGGGGGTGGTGAGTAGGATTACTTTATCCTATCCTAGGTATTCCTTGAAGAGGTGGGGTTTCAGGTGTCTCCGGAAGGTGGTGATTGACTCCGCTGTCCTGGCGTCGTGAGGGAGTTTGTTCCACCATTGGGGAGCCAGAGCAGCGAACAGTTTTGACTGGGCTGAGCGGGAACTGTACTTCCTCAATGGTAGGGAGGCGAGCAGGCCAGAGGTGGATGAACGCAGTGCCCTTGCTTGGGTGTAGGGCCTGATCAGAGCCTGGAGGTACTGCGGTGCCGTTCCCCTCACAGCTCCGTAGGCAAGCACCATGGTCTTGTAGCGGATGCGAGCTTCAACTGGAAGCCAGTGGAGAGAGCGGAGGAGCGGGGTGACGTGAGAGAACTTGGGAAGGTTGAACACCTTCCTTATTTTCACTCTGTCATTTAGGTTAGTATTGTGGATTAACTACAATGTTGTTGATCCATACCTCAGTTTTCTCCAATCACAGGACTTTGATCCAGGATATGAAATTGGAACCAAAACCGTATTGTTTGACGGTATGGAAAATAAAAAATAAAAGATAATCCCTCTCCGCCCAATCAAATGCCTTCTCAGCATGTCTGATGACGAGGGATTTTAGAGGTTCAACTGTAGGGATATCTATGTTCTGAAAGAAGGTGTGGAGTAAGGTAGCATTGATCTCTAAATCATCTGTACACTTGTTACCCAGCTCGTCAGTTATCTCAGGTATGATTTGATTTAAACGAGCTTGTCAGTTATCTCAAGTATGGGTTGGATTTAAACATGCTCATCAGTTATCTCAGGTATGGGTTTGATTTAAACGTGCTCGTCAGTTATCTCAGGTATGGTCTGATTTAAATGTGCTCGAGAGTTAGGACACCAAAGGTTTCTTCTGATAGCAGTAGTGAGTTAGGACAACAAGGGTTTCTTCTGATAGCAGTAGTGAGTTAGGACAACAAGGGTTTCTTCTGATAGCAGTAGTGAGTTAGGACAACAAGGGTTTCTTCTGATAGCAGTAGTGAGTTAGGACAACAAGGGTTTCTTCTGATAGCAGTAGTGAGTTAGGACAACAAGGGTTTCTTCTGATAGCAGTAGTGAGTTAGGACAGCAAGGGTTTCTTCTGATAGCAGTAGTGAGTTAGGACAACAAGGGTTTCTTCTGATAGCAGTAGTGAGTTAGGACAACAAGGGTTTCTTCTGATAGCAGTAGTGAGTTAGGACAACAATGGTTTCTTCTGATAGCAGTAGTGAGTTAAGACAACAAGGGTTTCTTCTGATAGCAGTAGTGAGTTAGGACAACAAGGGTTTCTTCTGATAGCAGTAGTGAGTTAGGACAACAAGGGTTTCTTCTGATAGCAGTAGTGAGTTAGGACAACAAGGGTTTCTTCTGATAGCAGTAGTGAGTTAGGACAACAAGGGTTTCTTCTGATAGCAGTAGTGAGTTAGGACAACAAGGGTTTCTTCTGATAGCAGTAGTGAGTTAGGACAACAAGGGTTTCTTCTGATAGCAGTAGTGAGTTAGGACAACAAGGGTTTCTTCTGATAGCAGTAGTGAGTTAGGACAACAAGGGTTTCTTCTGATAGCAGTAGTGAGTTAGGACAACAAGGGTTTCTTCTGATAGCAGTAGTGAGTTAGGACACCAAGGGGGATAATTAGGCTGTGAATGTGGTATAAGTACTTTCATAGTACAAAGAGAATGATCGGAAATGACTATAGCTTGGTAGTCACACCTCCGTGATAAGTTTCAGAAATATATTGACTAGAAGAAGTAGTCTCTACGTGAGAAGGTCTTATGAACGGACGAAAAACAATAATACTTCCTGGCTGTGGGAGAAATGTCACATAGCAGATTTGCCATATGTCTGAAGAAATAGCTGAATTCTGAGGACTGTCTTTCGATGGCGATAATACCCGAGGTGTAATGCTCCGGGTGTCGTGGGTGTGGAGTCAAAAGCAGGAGACAGAGAGTTCAATGCTGTGCGCCTTTAATAGCACCAACGCACCACAGGGTGCTCACAATAGGTAACGTTCCCAAACACAGGGAATCAAAATGTACAACGAAAAATACACGACCACGTACTAACACGTACCTCTACAACAGAGCCGAAGGTTACACTGAAATAATCCCGCACAACAACCAGAGCGGGCCGGCTGTTTAATAAAGACAAACTAATTAAACATACACGGTGCTACCACTAAACATACAAGGACGGGGAGGAAAGACAATCAGTGGCAGCTAATAGGTCGGTGACGACGACCGCCGGCGCCACCCGCTCGGGAAAGGGAACCACCCTCGGTCGGACTCGTGACACGAGGAGAGCTGCCATCCAGATTGAGGCGCCACAATTCAGACCACCGCCTAGTATTAGTGGTGGTGTTTATCCATATTTGGCAATCAGAGAAAACACGTTTGTTGAAAAATAAACTGTTGTCCCAATTTGATGCATGAATGTCAGCTAAGATAACAGTCGTCCTACTACAATAAGGAAATGGCCTGGTTCGTCTGCCTCTACACTTGGCGTTGTGAACGGTTTGTTCTTACTAATTAAAATGGCTGCTTCTCTAGTTTTAGAATGAACATTTGAATTGAACGCCATGCTTGAATGCCATGCTTGAACGCCATGCTTGAACGCCACACTTGAACGCCACGCTTGAACGCCACGCTTGAACGCCACGCTTGAACGCCACGCTTGAACGCCATATGATCAGTAAAAGCCCCACTCGTGGTCTTCTCAAATGAAACTTGTTACAATATGGTGCACAATACCACGGGATAAATTTAGAGGCAGGAACGCCCTCAAACTTTTACACCATAGGCTGGGATCCACACTATTGCAAGAGTGCATTTTCACTGGCTGTCCACTGGTCGCAAAAATAATGATTGATAGGCAGCTTAAACTTCTTCAATTAAACCATTATTGGGTCCACAACAACCACAATCCGTAAACCGCAAATAGCTAAATGAGAGAGTAGCAGTGTGATTCACATCATTGTGGTCAATAATAAGTGATATCTATATTGCTCCTAGGCTACAGCGCTGCTGTCATCCTTCCTCTCCCGTTGGCTACACCACTGCTCTCATCCTTTCACTCCCGTTGGCTACACCACTGCTGTCATCCTTCCTCTCCCGTTGGCTACACCACTGCTGTCATCCTTCCTCTCCCGTTGGAACACCACTGCTCTCATCCTTTCACTCCCGTTGGCTACACCACTGCTGTCATCCTTCCTCTCCCGTTGGAACACCACTGCTGTCATCCTTCCTCTCCCATTGGCTACACCACTGCTGTCATCCTTTCTCCCTGTTTGCTACACCACTGCTGTCATCCTTCCTCTCCCGTTGGAACACCACTGCTGTCATCCTTTCTCTCCCGTTGGCTACACCACTGCTGTCATCCTTTCTCCCCTGTTTGCTACACCACTGCTGTCATCCTTCCTCTCCGTTGGAACACCACTGCTGTCATCCTTTCTCTCCCGTTGGCTATACCACCGCTGTCATCCTTCCTCTCCTGTTGGAACACCACTGCTGTCATCCTTTCTCCCCTGTTTGCTACACCACTGCTGTCATCCTTCCTCTCCCGTTGGAACACCACTGCTGTCATCCTTTCTCTCCCGTTGGCTATACCACCGCTGTCATCCTTCCTCTCCCGTTGGAACACCACTGCTGTCATCCTTTCTCCCCTGTTTGCTACACCACTGCTGTCATCCTTTCTCCCCTGTTTGCTACACCACCGCTGTCATCCTTCCTCTCTCGTTGGAACACCACTGCTGTCATCCTTTCTCCCCTGTTTGCTACACCACCGCTGTCATCCTTCCTCTCCTGTTGGAACACCACTGCTGTCATCCTTTCTCCCCTGTTTGCTACACCACCGCTGTCATCCTTCCTCTCCTGTTTGCTACACCACTGCTGTCATCCTTCCTCTCCTGTTGGAACACCACTGCTGTCATCCTTTCTCCCCTGTTTGCTACACCACTGCTGTCATCCTTACCTCCAAGCCTTTATTCAAGTTGGATAATGTTTGGATTAATTCTGACACCAGAACATGTTGATCCTAAAAGCAGTTATGTGAATAACGTTGCATGGTGGAATATATGTGATGTGAATTATATTATTTAAATGGTGATTTAAACTGTCACTAATTTAGTTATATTTCTCAGGGTTAGTTTAGGTTAAATCTACATGCCTCATTTACATATCAAACACCAACACCAACCTCTGCTCTCTCAGGTTTCTAAATAAGATATTTGGTGTGTGTGTTTACGTGTATGTGTGTGTACATGTGTGTGTGAGTGTGCATGTGTTGGCGGAGGGCGTGAGGTTTATTCTGAATATTACCATAGTTAAAATATCTTAATTGCTGTATTCATTGGGGAAATGAATTTTAAAGCTGTTGTTGGTTTTGGATATTTCCTTAAATAGATAGCCTGGGTGTTTACTGGTGAGGAAGAGCCTTGGAGTACATCATCTTTGGATTTTTTGTGTGAGGTTTGTGATTGTGTGTGTGGTGTGTGTATGTGTGTGTGTGTGTGTGTGTGTGTGTGTGTGTGTGTGTGTGTGGTGGTGGTGTGTGGGTGTGTGTTGTGTGTGTTGCGTGTGCGTGTGTGTTGTGTGTGCAAGTGTGTGCATTTCATGACGTGTATGGACATACATAGAGTGCCTTCAGAAAGTATTCGTACCCCTTGACTTATTCTTAGTCCTTGCCGATGACAAGCATACCATAACATGATGCAGCCACCACCGTGCTTGGAAATATGAAGAGTGGTACTCAGGGATGTGTTGTGTTGGATTTGCCTCCAAACATAACACTTTGCCATTAAACTCTGTCACTTTAAAATAACCTTTGTCCTTCCTTCCTCTCGGGCAACTGAGTTAGGAATGTCGCCTGTATCTTTGTAGTGACTGGGTGTATTGATACACCATCCAAAGTGTAATTACTAACTTCTCCGCTCTAAGGAATATTCGATGTCTGCTTTTTAAATGTTTACCCATCTACCAATAGGTGCCCTTCTTTGCGAGTCATTGGAAAACCTCCCTGGTCTTTGTGGTTGAATCTGTGTTTGAAATTCACTGCTCGACTGAGGGATCTTACCGATAATTGTATGTGTGGGGGTACAGAGATGAGGGTAGTCACTCAGAAATCATGTTAAACACTATTATTGCACAGGCTTGTCATAACAAAGGGGTTGAATACTTATTAACTGGAAAACAGCTTTGTATTTTAATTCATTTGTAAACATTTCTAATAAAAAGCATATTGGGTATTGTGTGTAGGCCAGTGACACAACATCTCAATTGAATCCATTTTAAATTCAGGCGGTTAACACAATACAATGTAAAAAGTCAAGTGAAAACTGTCTGGAAGCACTGTATCTACCCAGGAGCACTGGTAGTGTTTGTTGGAGGAGATGAATGGAGGCGAAATGGGGTTATTGTTTTCTCCTGGGTAAAAGACCTTGACTCTGTTGTCCTGCCTCTGTCTCGTTAAACTCCCAGCTCCCAACCAGACGCAATGGTCCAACAATAAAAAACAACTGTCCCAACCCCCGTTATCTTAGAAGGGGCTCAGTATGAGAGAAACAGATAACTACTTTGAGCGAGAGAGAGTTAGGTGGAGTTAGTTTCTCTCCTCCAGCAGGATCTCCTCTCCTCTCTCGCTGTGGTGCAGTTAGTTTCTCTCCTCCAGCAGGATCTCCCTCTCTCTGCTGTGGTAAGAGTTAGTTGTCTCTCCTCCAGCAGGATCTCCTCAACGGGCTCATGCTGTGGTGGGCAGATAGTTTCTACTCCTCCAGCAGGATCTCTCTCTCGTCTCTGGGAGTTGGTTTCTCTCCTCCAGCAGGATCTCCTCTCCTCTCTCTGCTGTGGTGCAGTTAGTTTCTCTCCTCCAGCAGGATCTCCTCTCTCTCTGTGGTGGAGTTAGTTTCCCTCCTCCAGCAGGATCTCCTCTCTGCTGTGGTGGAGTTAGTTTCTCTCCTCCAGCAGGATCTCCTCTCCTCTCTCTGCTGTGGTGCAGTTAGTTTCTCTCCTCCAGCAGGCTCTCCTCTTCTTTCTCTGCTGTGGTGCAGTTAGTTTCTCTCCTCCAGCAGGCTCTCCTCTTCTTTCTCTGCTGTGGTGCAGTTAGATTCTCTCCTCCAGCAGGATCTCCTCTCTGCTGTGGTGGAGTTAGTTTCTCTCCTCCAGCAGGATCTCCTCTTCTTTCTCTGCTGTGGTGGAGTTAGTTTCTCTCCTCCAGCAGGATCTCCTCTCTGCTGTGGTGGAGTTAGTTTCCCTCCTCCAGCAGGATCTCCTCTCTGCTGTGGTGGAGTTAGTTTCTCTCCTCCAGCAGGATCTCCTCTTCTTCTCTGCTGTGGTGCAGTTAGTTTCTCTCCTCCAGCAGGATCTCCTCTTCTTTCTCTGCTGTGGTGGAGTTAGTTTCTCTCCTCCAGCAGGATCTCCTCTCTGCTGTGGTGGAGTTAGTTTCCCTCCTCCAGCAGGATCTCCTCTCTGCTGTGGTGGAGTTAGTTTCTCTCCTCCAGCAGGATCGCCTCTCTGCTGTGGTGGAGTTAGTTTCTCTCCTCCAGCAGGATCTCCTCTTCTTTCTCTGCTGTGGTGGAGTTAGTTTATCTCTCCAGCAGGATCTCTCTCTCTGCTGTGGTGCGAGTTAGTTTCTCTCCTCCAGCAGGCTCTCCTCTTCTTTCTCTGCTGTGGTGCAGTTAGTTTCTCTCCTCCAGCAGGCTCTCCTCTTCTTCCTCTGCTGTGGTGGAGTTAGTTTCTCTCCTCCAGCAGGGCTCTCCTCTTCTTTCTCTGCTGTGGTGGAGTTAGTTTCTCTCCTCCAGGATCTCCTCTTCTTTCTCTGCTGTGGTGGAGTTAGTTTCTCTCCTCCAGCAGGCTCTCCTCTTCTTTCTCTGCTGTGGTGGAGTTAGTTTCCCTCCTCCAGCAGGATCTCCTCTCTCTGCTGTGGTGGAGTTAGTTTCTCCCCTCCAGCAGGATCTCCTCTCTGCTGTGGTGGAGTTAGTTTCCCTCCTCCAGCAGGCTCTCCTCTCTCTGCTGTGGTGCAGTAGTTTCTCTCCTCCAGCAGGATCTCCTCTCCTCTCTCTGCTGTGGTGGAGTTAGTTTCTCTCCTCCAGCAGGATCTCCTCTCTCTGCTGTGGTGCAGTTAG